>NW_006921692.1:9514291-9525898 GCF_000298275.1 Orycteropus afer afer
ATATATATATATATATACTTTGCTGGTTTTTGTGTTTCTCTAGAGAACCCCATCCAACACACACTCCTTCCATCTTTTGATGCTTCTTGTGTTACTCAAAATTTTGTCCATAAAATCCTTCAATATTGCAACTTGAGGCTTGAATTTTTTCTTCAGTTTTTTCAGCTTGAGAAATGCTAAGAATGTTCTTACCTTTTGGTTTTCTAATTCTAGATTTTTGCACATTTCATTGTAATAGTTTATTCTGTCTTCTCAAGCTTCCTTTTGAAATCAGTTCAGCTCTTTTATTCCATCATTTCTTTCATTTACTTTAGCTCCTCTTCTTTCAAGAGCAAGCTTCAGAGACTCTTCTGAGATCCAGTTTTGTCTTTTCTTTCTTTCCTGTCTTTTTAATAACCTTTTCTTTCTTCACGTATGATGTCCTTGGTGTCATTCCACAAATTGTCTGGTCATTAATGCTGAATACATTAAATCTATTCTTGAGATTGTTTCTAAATTCAGGTGGGATATGCTGAAGATTATATTATAGTTCTCATGGACTTGTTTTAATTTTATTCATCTTCAACTTGAACTTGCATATAAGAAATTGATAGTCTGTTCTGCAGTCAGTAGCTCGCCTTGTTCTGACTGATGATATTGAGCTTCTTCATTGTTTCTTTCCATAGATGTAATCAATTTGATTCCTGTGTATTTCATCTGACAAAGTCCATGTGCATACTTGCTCTTTATGTTGTTGAGAAAGGTATTTCCATGCTTAAGTCACTGGTCTTGCAAAATTCTGTCATGCAGTCTCCAGCATTTCTTCTATCACTGAGGCCATATTTTCCAATTACCAATTTTTCTTTCTTTTTTCCATCTTTTGTATTACAATCATTAGTAATTATCAAGGTATCTTGATCACGTGTTTGGTCAGTTTCAGACTTCAGAAGTTGGTAAAAATCTATAATTTCTTCATCTTTGTAATTACTGGTTGGTATTCCAATTTGAATAACTGCTGTTATTAGTTGATTTTCTTTGTGGACATATGGATATTATCCTATCACTGACAGCACTGAACTTCATTATAGGTATTGAAATGGTCTTTTTGACAATGAATGTAATGCCATTCCTCTCTAATTTTTCATTCCCAACATAGTAAACTATATGATTATATAATTCCAAATGGCCAGTACCAGCCCATACAAGTTCACTAATACCCAGGTTATTGATCTTTATGTATTCTATGCAATTTTTGTTGACTTGGAATTTTCCTAAGTTCATACATCTTATACTCCACATTCCAATTACTTATAGATGCTTGAAGCGGTTTCTTCTCATTTTGCATTGTGCCACATCAGCAAATGAAGGCCTTGGAAGTTTTACTCCATTCACGTCTGTGACAGTTAAGGTTGTATGTCAACTTGGCTGGGCCTAGTTGAGTGGCTGAGCAGCTGGATGTAGTTATTCCCCATGGTGAGATTGGTAGTTAACTCCATGGTGGAATCTTCTGGAAAGGCTGAGTAGGATGTGGGCTGCTTCTAGTATATAGGAAGCAACTTTGAAGAAGGTCTTCAGTTTATGGCAAGCTTGGACCCTGCATATAACCAAGTCTTCTTTCAATAGCCTGCCATGCCCTGCTGATCTTGATTTAATTTAATTAGTGGCCTGCTGTGTTGTTTGGTCATATCAGGACTGTGCCTTTTCACTTGTCAATCTTACATTTTTCAGCCTCAGCAGCCAGCCACTGCTTGAGTGAAGAGATACCTCTAGCTTCTTCCCAGCCTGTTCTTCTTCCTAGTCTGTCTTAGTCTGGAAGATCTGCTGAAACCTGTTCACCATAGGAGACCCTGTGGGTATTTGAATTACCAGTGGTATAGATTCTAGAATCACAGCAACAAGCCACCATAGTATGACAAACTGACACCTGAGTGGTGGTAAGCAGGGTAAAGTTTAGGTATTAACAATTACAGCTAAAAGTTTGTTAACATACCCAGAGTGTACTTGATTACATAATGCTGGGTTTTTGTTTTCATTGAATGTAAAAGAAACACTAACACTATTATTTTATTGAGGATCTTCAAGAAGGCTGACCATATATTATGAAATGCTAAGAAAATTCACTCAAATTTTAATAGAAAGTTTCTTTTCACTGTGGGTCAAAACATATCCTTTGAAAATATGGCTTTCATTTATACTAAATTTTTCACCACAATAGGTATTCTCATACACAGTGATTACTTTTGTTATTTGGAAAGGGATATACTGTTCTGGCACAATAGAATAAGTGGACTGGGCATGGACTAGGAGAAGTCCTTGGTTGGTGCAAAAAGTAAATGTCCTTGGCTGCTTACCAGAAGTTGGACACTTGAGTTCTCCCAGAGACACCTTAGAAGTCAGACCTGATGATCTACTTCTGAAAAATACACCACTGAAAATCCTAGGGAGCAGAGTTTTGCTCTGACATATGGGATTGCCATGAGTCAGAATTGACTGAACAGCAGCTTGTGGTTTTGGACTAGGAATAAGTGGGAACCAAAACTGTTGCTTATCACCTGTGGGATGCTGGACATACTCTCAACCTCATAAAGCCTCATTAATCTCCTTTAAAAATAATCAACATTCCATTAAAAATGACTTTGTAAAGCAATAGCTTCTATGCAAAAGCAAGGCATTGTTTCTATGATGTCAGTAAAGTGGTTTAAGAGCACTGAGGTTAACAATAATATATTTTGCTGCCTATTATTTCTGGCCTTTTTTCTTTGTTTGGATTGCTATGAGTTGGAATTAACTCAATGGAAATGGTTTTGGTTTGTTTTATTTCCTTTGGAAAAATTTGTTGAGGAAAGATCCTATTTCTGGAGAAAGTTGGATTTAAAGCACAATTGAGAGATACACTATTTTTTGGCAGTAACATCACCTTACATTTTGTGTGGTACCATTTACCACACAATGTACCCTGCAATTCCACAGATATTTCATTGGATATATGTTCAGAACTCAATGACAGGGCTGTTAATGATATTAGTAATATTTCTGAGCATGGCTGGACAACTATGAATGCAATGTTTTTCACTATATACCTTTTCTGGGAGCTCTGGTAGCATAGTGGCTAAGGCACTTGACTGCTAACCAGAAGGCTGGCAGTTCAAACCCACCAGCCACTCCTCAGAAGGAAGGTTGGGCAATCCTATTTCCGTAGTGATACTGCCTTGGAAACCCAAGGAGGGGTCGCTATGAGTCGGGGCCAACTGGACGGCAAATAACAACAACAACAACAACAACAACATATACCTTTTCCAAGGAGGTGAGATATCAAGGCTGGCCATGGTTCTATACATCCATAATCCTTGAGTCAGCATCCACAGAATTTGCAGATGTCTTCAGATATGGCTAAGGTGCTCCAGCCCCAAACCATGGTATTTTCCATCTCACATGCATGCAAAAGCTGAACATTGAATAAAACAGACTGAAGAAGAATTGCTGCATTTGAATTATATATTGGTGAAGAATGATAAATATACCATGGGCTGCCAGAAGGATGAAAAAATCTAAGAAGTGTAGTCAGAATAGTCCTTAGAAGCAAGGATAGCCAGGGTGCTCTCAGAGCCTCAGTTTCTTGATGGTAAGTGGTGATTATTTAATCCACTATGTATGGGGAGGAAATGAGATCATGGTGTAAGTAGAGCTCTATACTCAATGACCAACATTAAGTATAAGCTCAATAACTGCTCACTCCCTATTTTGGTTCTCTAGCGTTGCTCTAACAGAAATAGCATAAGTAGATGACTTGAACAGAAAGGGATTTATTCTCTTACAGTTTAGGAGGCTAAAAGTCTGAGTTCAAAGAGCTAGCTCTAGGGGCTGGGTGAAAGCCCCTCAACCTTGAGCTTCAGCTCTGCCTCTTGCATCTGGCCCACTGAAGCTGGAGACTTCTCTTAATGCAGGCAGCTGGTGGCTGCTGAGGCTGAGGTTGACAGAACCAAGGTTGACAATTACAATGACACAGTCCAAATATTATAAAACAACATAGTAGGCCACTAGTTTGAGTTCAAAAGCAGTCTCAAGATTGGCAGACAACATGGCAGGCCACTGAGATGAAGACTTGATGAAATATAGGTTCCAGATGTGTCCAAAAGCTCAGAGACCTTTCTCAAAGCTGCTTCTTATATACTGGAAGCAGACCACATCACTAAAGCAGCTACTCAGCTGTTCACAGTAGATTCTACCATGGAGTTGATTACCAGTCTCATCATGGGGAATGGCTATATCCAGCTGCCTAGCCACTCAAAACCAGGCCCAGCCAAGTTGACGCATAACCTTAGTTACCACACTCCCTTTTCCTTTTCTCTTTCTTCTTTCGTAGCTGACTAGGTATTTTCCAAATCTTCATATTGTTATTGCTTCCCAAAATGATTGATCACTACCAAGGGGATTTTTTGTCTGTAGTTTGCCTGCACAGGAATTCTACATTTACACAATGGAAGGACTCAAAACTGCAGTGGAACAGCATTGGACTAAGAACCAGGAGAGCTTTGTCTTAGTCATCTAGTGCTTTTATAACAGAAATACCACAGATGGGTGGTTTTGGCCAAGATAAATATGTTTTCTCACAGTTAGGAGGCTATTGTTGTTAGGTGCCGTCAAGTATGCCCTGACTCATAGTGACCCTGTGTACAACAGAACGAAACTGCCTGGTCTTGCTCCATCCTCGCTATCCTTGCTATATTTGAACCCATTATTGCAGCCTCTGTGTGAATTCTTCTATTGAAGACCTTCCTCTTTTTCCTCACCCTTTACTTTACCAAACATGATACCCTTGTCCAGGGCATGGTCCTTTCTTACAACTTGATCAAAGTAGGTGAGAGGAAGTCTGGCCATTCTCACATCTAAGGAGCATTCCAGCTGCATTTCTACCAGAACAGATTTGTCCCTTCTTCTGGCATTTTCTGATATTCTTCTGGTATTTTCAGCATTCTTTACCAACACCATAATTAGAGGCATCAACTCTTCTTTGGTGTTCCTTATTCATTGTACAGCTTTTACATGCATATGAGGCAATTAAAAACACTGTGGCTTAGGTTAGGTGCACCTTAGTCTTCAAAGTGACATCTTTACTTCTTAATGTTTTAAGACTCATAGTGATCCTGTGCTCAGCAGAACAAAATACCACCCAGTCCCTTGCCAGCTCCATGATCCTTGATATACTTGAGCCCATCTCTGCAGCCACTGTGTCAATCCATCTCGCTGAGGGCCTTCTGCTCTTTTGTAGACCCTCCACCTTACCAAGCTTAACATCTTTCTTCAGGCAGTGGTCGATGGCACCTAACAACAACAACATTTTAAAGAGGTTTTTTGCAGCAGATATGCCCAGCGTGATATGACATCTGATTTTCTAATTGCTGCTTCCATGAGTGTTGATTGCGGATCCAAGTGAAATGAAATCCCTGACAACTTTGATCCTTTCTCCTTTATCATGATGTGCTTATTGGTTCAGTTGTGTGGACTTTTCTTTTTCTTTTTGTTGAGGTGTAGTTCATATTGAAGACTGTAGTCTTAAATCTTCATCAGTAAGTGCTTCAAGTCATCCTCACTTTTAGCAAGAAATGTTGTGTCATCTGCATATCGTTGGTCATAAATGAGTCTTTCACCACTCTTGATGCTGTGTTCTTCTTCTATAGTCCAGCTTCTCAGATTATTTGCTCAGTATACAGATTGAATAAGTGTGGTGAAAGGATACAACCCTAATGTATACCCTTCTTTCAGTATTTCCCTGTTCTATTTGAATGACAATCTCTTGATCTGTGTACAGGTTCCTCATGAGCAGAGTTCTGTGTTTAGGGATTGCCATTGTTTCCAATGTTATTAATAATTTGTTATGATTCACACAGTTGAATGCATTTGCATAGTCAATAATATACATGTAAACATCTTTCTGGTATTCTTTGCTTTCAACCAAGATCTATCTGACATCAGCAATGATATTCCTCATTACATATCCTCTTCTGAATCTAGCTTGAATTTCTGGAAGTTCCCTGTGAATATACTGCTCCAATCATTTTTGAATGATCTTCCACAAAATTTTACTTGTTAGGAATCTAGAAGTCTGAATTTAGGGTAACAGCTCTTAAGGAATGCTTTCTCTCTCTGTCAGATCTGGAGGAAGATCTTTGTCTCTTTGATCTTTTGTTCCCGGGTCATCTTCATGTAGCTTGGCATTTCTCATCTCTACTTCTTCGTTTGCTTGTTTAATCTCCTTTATATTTCAGAAGAGAGTGACTCAAGAAACACCCTACACTAATCTTGCCTTATTACCACAACAAACACAACCCATTCTTAAATGGGATTACAACCATAAGCGTGGAGGTTAGGATTTACACTACATATTTTTATAGGCTATAGTTCAATCCATAACAGCTTCATTCTATCACAACTTCTGTGAGGCCATTGTATGGTTTACCATTATCTCTTTTCATGTATAATGAAAGTAGTAGTATGCATTGTCTTAATTCAGAGGTAGCTTGTTAGGCCCAGATAATAAAATTATTGGAAAACATCTTGGTAATTTCAAAATAAAGTTAAAGTGGAAAAACATGATGATGCTGTTCCTTGGGCAGATATTAACAAGCTCAGATGTTGATCTGAAACATATCCTAGGAGATTAAATGAATTTTTCTCAAGAAGGACACTGTCTAGTCCACTTTCCAATCCAGCTTAATCTGGGATTTTTTTTTTTTTTTTCTACTTCAACCTTACTAAAGTCATCAAAGCCCTCCAGAGTCACAAATTTTGATGAAGTTGATAAACTGATTTAGGATGCTTCAGGATTTCTATGGAAGGGGCGTTAATTATTAGAATCAGGAATTCATTCCCAGTCAAGGTTTGTTAGAGCCATGTTTTTTTTTTTGGGGGGGTTGGGGGGTGGAATCTCTTAATTTGTCCTCAAAGTAGTTTATAAGTAAATGAAACTCTGTCAACAAAATTATATGTTATAAGTACAGAGGTGATGTGATTCCTCAGAAACAAAGTACCAGCACCAAAATTAAAATCAAGGAATTCACATCTCTGAGTCTGATGCACAGAACTCAGACCCCCCTCACAGAGACTTAATACTCAGACTCTCACTCTAGGTTAATAACCATAACAGTTTTGAGCTCTGCCAGAAATATATGAAGTTTGATTCATCTACAGATGAAAGCTTTGAGGGAAATAGCAGACTCTTGTTCAGACAGAAAGTAATAATTTTCCATGCAAGGTGAATCACTGACAATTCTCTACAGGAAAGAAACTGCAAAGTGTTGTTTCAGGCTGAATGCATCACAATTCAACAAAGATTGCACTTTGGTTTATCCTTTATTTCAAAGTGTGCATGTTTGTGTGTGTGTGTGTTTTCCACTTCTACCCACTCATTTCTCTGTGTGTGAACTCATTTTTTACTAAAAGGGGTTTTGGCAGAAAAAATGTGTCAAAAGAAATTCAGGCAAGCAGACATAATGTTAGCTGAACACATAATGGGAGATAGCAGCATGACTCAGGAAAAGAAATTTTAGTTATAATTAAATCCCAAAAATACCCTTTGATTGAAAAATATAAGGATGAGATAAAATAAAAGAATGAAAACTGGATAGCAAGGTAAATAAATTACAGGATTCTTTGGTTCAGAGACACTTCTAATTGTTCCTTGAGACTTGAGCTCATTGAAAATGATTATATTTACAAGTGACTTACAAGCCAAAGGGCGATGAATAAGAGTATAGCAAGTACCTTTGTGGCTATATGATTGATGATGCCATTTTAAAAATTAAATGCTTTTATTTTTTCATTAAACAAATATTGATCAAGTACTTACTATGTGCAAAAACAAACAAACAAACAAAAAAAAAAAACAACAACGGAAAATCCACTGCCATAGAGTGATTCTGACTCCTGGTGAGCCCTTTTGGATTCCCAATGCAGTAAATCTTTACAGAAGTAGATTGCCTTATCTTCCTTCCACAGAGTAGCTGGTGGGTTTGAACCACCAACCTTCTGGTTAGCAGTGAAATGCCTTAGGCACTGTACCACCAGAACTCCTTTTTCTACATGCCAGATAGCTCTAAAGAAGACACTGTACTAGAGATTGTGGTGGGATAAATACATTCACATTTCCATTGCATTTATTTATTTGTAGGCAGGATTGCACACCTTTCCAGACATTTCTCTTCCATCAGGCCCTGTAACTCTACTTACTCCCATCATCCATGACCAAAAATAAAACTGAAAAATTAGGCAATAATGATGGGCAGAGTACTGCTCTTTTTGGCACTATTGGAGGAGTATTAGGAATATAACTCTGAGTGTGTATAGAGAGGGATTGGGGAAAGTTAGAGGGGTGCACTTTGAGTATAATCAAGTCAAAAGTATGTTAACAGGTGGAAGGCAAATCTCTTATGTAGCCCTGGTTAAGATTTTTGGCATGTGTTTAATTCTCATAGTGCTGTCATTGTTTTTGTTTGTCTTTGGGGAAAGACTGAATAACAGTCAAGTTTGGGGATGCACAATGTGTTTTTCTCCACTCAGCAGGCCTCAGGAATCATCGTTCTCTATAATCAGTAGCAGAGATAAGGATATGCACTTTACAAAAGGTAAATGGGATATTGGTACCTGCCAATTTCTGAAGGAAGGAAGTAGTGACTTTACTAAGGTATATGGTTATGAAGAAAAGTAATATGGGCAATTGAGATAAATAAAATTGTTACATAGGAGACAGGCTTCAGGAAGAAAAATAGGGAATAGAATTAGGAAAAGAGACAGTATTAATGTGAGATTCTCTCTGAGGTTAAGAACTGTTCAATCAACCCAAAAGGTAATGTCAGTGAGATTCTATTTTTGTAAAATACAAGTTTAGGTTAATCCAAAGCCAGCTACACCCACTGCAATCAAATTGATTCTGATTCATAGTGACCCTATAGCACAGAGTAGAACTGTTACATAGGGTTTCCAAGGCTGCAAATGTTTATGGAATTAGATTGCCTCGTCTTCCTTCCACAGAGCAGCTGGTAAGTTTGAACTGCTGACATTTTGGTTAGCAACCAAATGTCTTACCTACTGGATCACCAGAGCTCCTTTTACAGGTTAGTAGTAAAGAATAATTTTCTAAACAGTAAAATCATGATTCTCCTGCAAAAATAAAATTAATATATGTTAAAATTGATAACTAATTTTAAGTGAAGGAAGCAATAAGATGATATGGTTCAAAGAAGAATTGGAAGAATATATATTATATTTTTACACAAATAACATATGCATTATATATTTTTTGCCAACCAAACAACTCCTTCATATGTTAGTTTCCCATGAGTGCTATATAGGTTACATGTGAAAAAATACAGTAAGTATAAGTATATGTGGGTGCTCTGGTTGCGTGGTGCCTGAGGCAATTGACTGCTAACCAGAGGCTGGTAGTGCAAACCCACCAGCCACTCCTTGGAAGGAAGATGGGGCAATCTACTTCTGTAGAGATACCACCTCAGAAACCCCAGGAGGGGTCACTATGAGTTTGTATCCACTCAACAGCAGTGAATTTGGTTTTTGGCTTTTGGATAAATAAATGTAGCTAGTCAGGAATTCTGAAATTTGGTGTGCAGAACTGGTTAATACCCTGTTGGACAATAAATTGTAATGTATAGGTTATCATTTCAACCAAGAAGAATTTAATTTTAGCTCTATTGTAGAAAATTAATTTGTATATCTATGAGTATGAATTACTTGCATTGCCATGGGTAGGAATCATTAGTAGCTTAACATCTACAATGTAACATCTAAGCATACAGACCACAAAACAGCCTAATTCACTGTCGTGAGTCAGATCAGCCTAGTCAATAGAAAATCAATCAAAATTGATAACTCCTATAGAATTAGATTATCCTTGGACGGTCCATTAGAAAACAATTATGCCACTGAAAGTTTGCTTAATGATATATTTTGCCCATTTACAAACTTAGACTTTTTTCTTAATCTTTCATTAGAGGAAGAACTTTTTCAGTGTTCTGTGTCTGAATAATTTTGATGTTAATTAAAAACTACTTAGATCTTTATGAGGATTCAGAATATATGTTCACTTTAGAAACATTATCCAAACATCCATAATAGAGAAAGTAATGACCTTTCTTTTCCATGGTCACTTGCAAACATTTAAAAGTAAGCTTATTTCCTTGATTTTCCTTCTCCTAAAAAAATAATTATCAACATAGCCTATGGGACAAAATAAAATACTTTTACTGCACAGTATCAGAATACAAAACTCAGAGTTTCTAAATGATCTAATAGCACAATCCTAGAATGTACTTTTCCTCATCTGGGCACTCTGTCTTGTCTAGTCTAGATGTTCTTTTCATTAAAGTATCTTAACTGCTTCTTTAATGCACACTATGCTTCTGTGGATTTATAATTTTCCACCTTCTCACATGAATGTACATTCTTCCTCTGAGTTTTTCTATGGAAAAATATTGACTAAATACCAGACTGCAGGTTAACCTTGGTGAGAAAAAGGGTCCTAAGCAACATTACAAGGAGAAGAGACCATACCACAAGAGCTAGCTGGACCAGACATATTCAATACATCAGCTGACTACAGAAAGTGAAATAGACAATCCAAACGTCAATGGAAAACATAGGTGAAATTTAGGAAATAGTGTAAGAAGGTCCAATTCAATGACCAGCAACTGCTGGAAAGGATTGTTTGCTTTTGCAATCAAGCCAATTGCTGTCATTGTTTATGTATGTATGAATGTATTTCCAGAAAGTCTATTTGCCAGAACATCAGAGTCACAACTAAAGATTTGTCCATATTGCTTTCAAAAGAAAGTGCTTTAAATGTGTTTTCCTTCAAATATTAATTTTTAGGAAAAACAAATTACAAGGAACTTTTCATTCAGATGCTTGAAATTTATATTTCAACAAATAGTAAGATTATACAAAAAATATGATACCTGTATCATCCTTCTAATATCTACAAAGAGTTTGTGGCAGGTTCCGGCAAGATGGTGGACTAGGCAGAAAGACTGCACAGACCCTCTTCAAAAGAGAAAAGGGAAACCGATTAACACAGACACAGAAGATAATCTTGGACCCCTGAGCCCTACAGGAAAGGATATAGAAGTGGATTAAACCCCAACTAGCAGAAGAAATTGACCAAACATGCAATTAGGATGTGTTAATTATCACTGGTGACTGGAATGCAAAAGTTGGAAACAAAGAAGAATCACCGGTAGTTGGAAAATTTGGCCTTGGTGAGAGAAATAATGCTGAAACTCGTATGGTAGAATTTTGCAAGACCAACGACTTGTTCACTGCAAACACCTTCTTTCAACAACACAAACGGAGGCTGTACACGTGGACTTCACCAGATGGAACACACAGGAATCAGATTGACTACATCTGTGACAAGAGGGGGTGGAAAAGCTCAAGATCTTCAGCCAAAACCAGGCCAGGAGCTGATTATGGAACAGACCATCAACTGCTCATATGCAAATTCAACTTGAAGTTAAAGACAATTAAAACAAGTCCAAGAGAGCCAAAGTATGATCTTCACTATATCCCTCTTGAATTTAGAGATCATCTAAAGAATAGATTTGATGCATTGAACACCAA
>NW_006921692.1:9540139-9540599 GCF_000298275.1 Orycteropus afer afer
CTGACAAGGGACTTATCTCTAGAATTTATAGAAAACTCCAATACATCAATTAAAAAAAGACAAACAATCCAATTCAAAAATGGGCAGAAGACATGAAAAGACACCTCACCAAGGAGCATATTCAAGAGGTCAACAAACATATGAAGAAATGCTCATGATCATTAGCTATTAGAGAGATGCAAATTAAAATAACCATGAGGTACCATCTTGCTCCAGCACTGGTAAAAAAGTTCAACAAGACAGAAAATAACGAATGTTGGCGAGGTTGTGGAGAGATTGGGACTCTCATACACTGCTGGTGGGATTGTAAAATGGTACAACCATTGTGGAAAACAGAATGGTGATTCCTTCAAAAGTTGGAATTAGAAATACCATTTGACCCAGCAATTCCATTACTAGGTATATACCCTAAAGAAGTGAGAGCCATGATAAGAACAGATATATGCACACCCATGTTCAT
>NW_006921692.1:9542031-9546285 GCF_000298275.1 Orycteropus afer afer
AAAAAAAAAAAAAAAGATTTCATAGCAATGAGGCCAAGTATTGATTAAAACACTCAGGTGTAGTTGTAGTGAAACAGGTGACCAGAGGCCAGGAAGACAGTGAGATGGGAAAGAATCCATACACAAATTAAGTATATGCAATATAGTAACAAAGATACAATGTTTTTTATATTTGATATAGATAAAAGTAGGTAAATAATTGGATGTGTGTGGTAGTGGTGGGGTCATGTGAGTTTCTTATTTCAGTATTGATACCTATACATTATGGATGCTCAGCAGTGACCTAGTAGTCCCTATTTCAACCAAAATCACATTTACCACCTCTCATTTCCAAGGGAATAAGTACTGCAAAAGCTAGCACGGTATCTGAAACATAATAGACATCTACTCAACTGTTGTTAGTTGAGGTCAAATTGATTCCAAATCATGGGAAAATATTAAAAAAATTATTAACATGTTCCTGATTCTGAATGATAGGCAAGGGAATAAAAACCAAATTAGTGTGTTAAGTTTAAAATAAGGAAGTATGAACAACTAGTTAAAATGGATAATAAACATGATTTTATGTTATTAACGTGTAGCTCATTGTCTCAGGTGTTTTAGGGTTAGTTGGGTTTTTTTTAGCTAGCTTTTTGTTTTGTATTCTTTATTTGTATTAATCCATAAAGATGTGGATGAATGCGTATATAATGGAATTTTTTGAAATATGAGCAAATACATTTTAAAATATGAAAATATCTTCAGGTCGTATGTTGTCTAAATTTTGGCTACTAAAATTCAAGTACATAAACATTAAGTAATTTAAAAATTAAGATTTGTAAAAGATTTGTATACCACTTTGTAGGGTTTAAATTACTTTCACAAATCTTGAATTCCAAATCTCTGTAACTGACATTTCCACTTTGTAGATGAGGGAAATGAGGCACAGAAAAATTCATTAATTTTTCTAAGATCAAATGCCAGTAAGATGTGGTGATAGAACTAAAATACAGACCTTCTGTCTTCTAATCCATGCCATCAGCATTTTGTGATTCTTAGTTAGCATAAGAAAACATTGAAATAGAATTGGTTAAATAACTCGATTCCAATTGTTTCATCTGATGCAATATATGTTGTATAGCTACAAACAAGGAATGAAGTAGCAAGATGATACGTATTTTAGTGAAAGATGGACAATGTCATTGGTAAAAGATTTGGATTTCACAGTTCCTGAAATAAGGTTTAAATAATGAGACTCATTCTCTGTAAAAGTTGTTTTCTCATAAGCATTACAATTGAAATTTATATAATTGGTACAAGTTTAATTATAGTTATATAACTTGAAGGAGCTCTGGTAGCACAGTGCCTAATGCACTTGATTGCTAACCAAAAGGGTGGCTGTTCAAGGCCACCAGCCACTCCTTGGAAGGAAGGTTTGGCAATCTACTTCCTAATGATACCACCTCGGAAACCCAAGAAGGGGTTGCTATGAGTTGGGTCCCACTCAACGGCACAAAGCAACAACAACAACAACATATAACTTGATGAGTTAATGTGTCCCAAAGAATAAATATCACACAATAAGTTAATATTGCATTCCTATAGTTTTCTATATTTGGTGAAAGATATACTGGTTATACTAAATACCATGAAATTTATGTCCTGAAACAAGACTTCCAAAATGACTTTCTGGGAGCAGATTGTGAGGCCTTTTTTCCAAAGTGGCTCTGGGTGGGTTCAGTTAGTAGCTGCGTGCTTAACTGTTTGTGCCACCCAGGGACTCCCAACCACACGGGTGTTGTTGTTATGTGCTGTAGAGTCGGCCCTGACTCACAGCGACCCCTCCTTGGGTTTCCGAGGCAGTATCACTACAGAAGTAGATTGCCCCATCTTCCTTCCAAGGAGTGGCTGGTGGGTTTGAACCGCCAGCCTTCTGGTTAGCAGTCAAGTGCCTTAGCCACTAGGGTATAAGTTAATAATTCTGAAACCACTGCCCATGTTACTGGAATTAAAAAATTAAGTAAATGGATGGTAGATGATAGGAACCAGGTTTCTCGGTGCTGGCGTAATACATATAAGGAGATACTGCATGGTTTAAAATCAGGAAGGGCGTGTGTCAGTTATGTCCTTTCACCATACTTATTCAATCTGTATGCTGAGCAAATAATCTGAGAATCTGGACTATATGAAGAGGAATGTGACACCAGGATTGGAGGAAGAATCATTAACAACCTGCAATAGGCAGATGACACAACTTTGCTGAAAGTGAGGATGACTTGAAGCACTTACTGATGAAAATTAAAGACTACAGTCTGCGATATGGATATCTCAACATAAAGAAGATGAAAACCTCACAACTGGACCAATTAGCAGTATCATGATAAATGGAGAAAAGATTGAAGTTGTTAAGGATTTCATATTACTTGGATCCACAATCAACACCAGTGGAAGCAGCAGTCAAGAAATCAGACGATGTTTTGCACTAGGCAAATCTGCAAAGACCTCTTTCAAGTGCTGAAGAGCAAAGATGTCTCTTTAAAGACTAACGTGTGCCTAACACAAGCCATGGTATTTTCAATCACCTCATATGCATGAGAGAGCTGGACAATGAATAAGGAAGACCAAAGAAGAGTTGATGCTTTTGAGTTGTGATGTTGGCGAAGAATGAAAGTACCATGGACTGGCAAAGAACTAACAAATCTGTTCTAGAAGAAGTGCAGCCAGAATGCTCCTTGGAAACAAGAATGAGTAGACTTCTGACCTACTTTGGTCATGTTGTCAGAAGGGACCATTCACTGGAGAAGGATATCATGCTTGGTAAAGTGGAGGGTCAATGAAAAAGAGGAAGACCCTCAGCAAAATGGATGGACACAGTGGCTACAATGATAGGCTCAGGTGTAGCAGGGATTGTGAAGCTGGTGCAGGACCAGGCAGTGTTTTGTTCTTTTGTACGTGAGGTTGTTTCGAGTCAGAACTGACTCGATGACACCTAATGACAACAACAACAAGGAAATGGGAGCAAAGTATGGATTTATTAGTAGTGTATCAATACTGCTTATTTGTGATGAATAAACGAGACTAATGTACACTACTATTAACTAAAATCCATACTTTATTTGTATTTCCTTACTTTACCCTGAATACACTTTCTTTGCTCCAGGATCCCTCCATACACCACCCTACGTTCAGTTGTCAGGCCTTAGGCTAGTTGAAACTGAGTGTGGGGTGCAAGAGAACAGAGAACCCTTCACTACCTTTGCAGTAATTCTGTGAATAAAATGCTGTTGTAATGTTAGAAATTTATTTTAAAAGCATACATATATACAATGTTAACTGGGAACTTCTCTCTATTACTGATTGACATATATCCCTGGTAAATTAAAGCTGTTGATTCTCCATCACCGCAAACTTGATAAACATTCAGTTTAAATTACAAAACCCCAGACTTGCTTTATGGAGTCATTTTTTTTCTTCTTTCTTTCTTTCTTTGGAAACTAACTACTTGTTCCTTTCAGATGAAGTTGTCACCATCTTTTTTGTAGAACTGGCACTTGGCAGCATCTCTCTTTAAACGATCTGAACAGGAAACCCAGTTATCTCTTCTGTACTTATGACTCAAACTGACCAGAAGTCCCACAAGATATGGTCTCACATTAAGATTTCTTTTCCTTGTAACTATTTTATTCCCTCTGAAAGCTTCTTTTTATTACAATCGTCTATATGGCCTATTTGTCAACTAACTTCTGACTCTTTCAATTCCCATACCTTAACATGAATACCAAAACCATATTTATCAGTCAGGTTATGAACAGCCTTTATACACTGGCTTCATACCACTCCTCATTCCACTCATTGAACTGATAATCACAGAAAATTTATAACACTTTGAATTTTCTTCTGTTTTCTACTCCTTCATTACTCTTTCCAATGTCAAAATTTTAGTTCATTTAATTTGCATCAACAGTTAACTACAGTCTCCTAACTGATTTCATTACATTATGTTTTTCTTCATAATGTAATTTCATTACATTATGTCTTTCTTCACCCTTGCCTTAGGGTTATTGTTGTTGTTGTTGTTGTTAAGTGCCATCGAGTCATTTCCTACTCATAACGACCCCATGCACAGCAGAACAAAACACTACCCAATCCCGCGCCAACCCCACAATCCCTGCTATACTTGAGCCCATCATCACAGCCACCATATCAATCCATCTCCTTGAAGGCCTCCCCCTCTTTCATCGACCCTCCACCCTACCAAGCATGACATCCTTCTCC
>NW_006921692.1:9548049-9548903 GCF_000298275.1 Orycteropus afer afer
TTGTCTTTTTAGTGATCTCTTGCTTTCTTCATGGATAATGTTCTTGATATCTTCCCATAATTCATCTGGCTTTCAGATGCCAGGGTTATTGTTACAAAATAGAAATCATATCACATTAAACCTATGCTGGGTCATTTTTGCACTTTCAAAATTTAGCACTACCTAGTTCAAAATCTATGTCTTTAAAATATTTGATCCACCAAAGAAAGTCCATTGTTCAAATAATTTCACTGTTATTAGAAATACTCTTGTGTATGTAAATGCAATAAATGCTCTGTAGAAAATGAAGTAACATGGAAAATATTAAAAATTATCCCAGATTTTTTAATTCAGAGATAGCCACTATTAACATCTCATTATATCCTCTTTTAATCTATACATAGTTTCTTGACTACAAAGTTTGGTGATGTCATAAAATAGCTGAACTCAGTGTGAAGATGGCTCCAATGAAGATGTTCTCCAAGTAAGAGAGGCAGATGTTGCTCATCTGATTTGAAAAAAAAAAAAAGAAAACACATTTGGGTTGAATTTTTTCTCTCCTTATTTTAGTAAGAATGACAACCACTTTAAAATGTACCAATACTGCTTAATTGTGATGAATATATCAGAGTAATGTATATTACTATTAATTAAAATCCATACTTTACCAGAATCAGCTAGTAGGCAGCTAAGTACAAAAAGAATGTGCAGGAGTTCCAGCAAGATGGTGGACTAGGCGCAAGGACTGCACAGATGCTCTTCAACAAAGAAAAGGGAAACCAATGAACATAGACACAGAAGATAATCTTGGACCCCTGAGCCTTGAAGGGAAGGATACAAAAGTGGACTAAACCCCAATTAGCAGAAGAATTTGC
>NW_006921692.1:9552488-9588970 GCF_000298275.1 Orycteropus afer afer
GTTGCATTGTGGTAAACTGTGTTCAATAACATGAGACAAAGTATATGTGAACTGCTGTATGGAAAGTGAATTTGCTCTGTAAATCTTCACCCAAATAAAAATAAATTAAAAAAAAAAAAAAATCCATACTTCACTCGTATTTCTTAGTTTACCCCAAATATACTTTCTTTGTTCCAGGATCCCTCCACACACCACCACTAAATCACACATTAAAAAAAAGAGAGAGAAAGAGAGAGAGAGAGAGAGCAATTTTCAATTTTATTACTTTATTTTTTTTAGATAGTATTTATCCCTGTATTATATGTGTATGTGTGCCTTGAGTGCAGGACTTGTCAGAGCCCTGGAGAGCTGGTAGACAATGGTTCCTCCACTCACTTGAAATCCTTTTCCCACGAGGTACCTCAGGGAACTCACTCTGAGAAATGTTCATCTTGGACCCATCATCATATATATAGGGCCCCTCGCAGAAGTCTCCAAATTAATAGATGCATAACCTGAGCTCTTGTCCTTGGCAGGCTTGTAGTCTAACAAGGGGAGCTGTGTGCAAGTACATAATTCTTTTAAAACAAATTAGAATGGCAGCCATATTATTAAAAAGAAAGTGTTCTGAGCATTTCTTCAGTATCAATTGTTTTCTCCTAGGGTCATGGAAAACTTGAGGGAAGGGTAGCAGCTGAATTTTGAAATGTGTATGTACACATGGAGAAAGTACTAAAAATAAAGAATAGAGAAAGATCTGGGAGTATCTTCAGAACACAACTGTGGTGTGGAGTGTGTGATGCGATGTACTACCAGATGAAGCTAGAGGCTTCATGTTGAGGCAAAGGAGGACCTTGACTCAATAGGCATTCTTGTGTTATTTAGTAGAGTAGGGAATCACTGGGTAATTCAGCTCAGGAAAATAACAAAATTATAGTTGTACATTAGGAAGATACATTCTACAGCAGGTATAGAATGAGTTGGACAGGGGAGAGCTTGAAGTTGAAGATACCAGCTTTGGAGTACAGGTTAGAGAATGTGAGAGTGGAGTTAGAGTAGTGACTGTGGAGGGAAGAATGGGGGAAAACCTAGGAAACTTTGAAAATGACTAGATTTCTTGACTGAATGTGACAAGAAAAGTAAGGAGGGCATTAAAAATATCTCCAGGATCTTTATCAGAGATAACCAGGAGAATGGCATGTCTGGAACAGTGAACAAAAAGAGAGGGGCAGGGAGGTTAGGGAGAGGAGGAGAAAATTTTGATGGAAAATGAAATGACTTGTTTCCAATATGATGATTTAAAATATTAACTGACTCAGGTAATAAAAGTATAGAGACACTTTTTCAGTATCAGGTTCAACTCACTTTTATTTTCAAAACTTTTTTTTTTTTTTTGTAATTATTACTTTGGTTCAACTGTTCCTCCTTGAAAAAGAAATTTAGGCCGTTTGTCACTGTCATGCTCATTTCCTTTTTCCACTTTATGCTCTTACCTCTAAGATATTTATATCCCATTACTATGGCCTCCTCTTTAGAGTGGGTATGGTTGGTTCTCACACCCCCTTCCCCTGGCTCCTGCCCTGTAATCTCTGTATTGTTTCAACTGCCCTCACTGATCTGGCTAACCATGTATCATCCTGTAACTATAACCTTGCTGAAACCATGCTGTCTGTGTCTGCCACAAGGGCAGAATATTCACCTTGTAGAGGCGTGTTTGAAATCAAAGTTCAATTAAGTGTTTTGTAGCACACTAAGTGGGGGTGGGTAGCCAGTACACTGCAGATTCTTTGAAATTATTTGGCTTGGAAATCAAAACTCAAAACTTGGGCAAGCTGCCATTTTCAAATCAAGGTTAGGTAAAATAAATCAGCATATTTGCTATGATGTTCCAAATGACCCTGTTTCCTCTACTTGTTTAAAGGGACTTTTCAAAGTTAAAATATTGTTTTACAATCCAAAAATAGTTTCAAAGTGAAATATAATTGTCTTTGCCTTTTATTATAGATGCAAAATAAAAAAAAAAAAAAACTGTTACTTTTATTTATTTATTTTTAATAGGGTGATTCTAGTACTGATTTCAATATTGTCTCTCTGTTCTTTCTGATAGCTGTATGCTAGAGGAAATAGTGACTGTATATAGAGCCAATTTAATATATTTATATAATGTTTCCTTCCAAGATTTGTTGCTCTTACAATTAACTTCATCCACAGTAACTGAGAATGCTTCTGTTTCAAGGAATGATGGAAACTGGCACTGAGACCAAAGCCTAGTTGCTGTGAGTCGATTCCAAATCATAGTGACCTGTGTGTTTCAGTGGAGAATTGTGTTCTTTGGGGTTTCATGGTTGTGACCTTTGGATGCTGTGTTAGGCTGGGTTTTCTAGAGAAGGAAAACCAGTAAAGTGTATAAATACATATAGAGAAAGAGAAATTTATCTTAGAAAAATGGTTCACACACTTATAGAAGCTGGCAAGTCCCAAGTTCTTGGATCAAGCGTCAAGTTGGAGGCTTTCCTGGCTCACACAGCTGCAAGGGCTGATGAGCTCAAGGTTAGCAGGCAGTATACTGACTTCAACGAATGATGAATCCAAGATCTCCAGGCTAAATGGTGAATTGTTCACTCATGGACAATTGTACGTAGCACAACAGGATCCCAATCCATAGAAGAGTGTCTCTTTTCCCAGGATGTCCATAAATACATTGGAAGCAGTCCACACCCCTAGGGAAACTCCCTTTCAACAGATTGGCTACTCAAAACATATACATCGATCCCATAATGGGAATAACCCACATCACAACTGCTTAAACCGCACAGAATTGTGGTCCAGCCAAGTTGACACACAGCTCCAAGTATCACAGATGCAGATCACTAGGTCTTTATTTCACGGTTCTCTTGGTGAGTTTGAACTGCCAGTCTTTGAGTAGGAGTCCAACATTTAACAATTTGTACCAGTCAGACCACTGATATATGTGGGATTTGGTTACTCTTTAGAGCTTAAATGTTGGAAAACTCACACAACTGAGCAGTATGGGGACATTCCAACTTTATAGAGTGTCTGTGTATAATTCTGAAGGGGAATTTAATCCAGACCACATTATTTAAAAATGACTGGCTTGGGGGAAATAAGCACTTTAGAAAGATACTGTGGAACCAACCAGTCATTTTTAAGTAATGTGGTCTGCATTAAATTCCTCCTTTTTACCACAGTGATGCTTAATTACCTGTCCCTTAACTGTGTCATGCTCTCTAATTCATGTGCTGTTTTTAGTGCTTTGCTGGTATTTCAGCTCCACTGAGACAAGGCTATCTAAACCACTGGAAGGGCAACAGTGTGCTGAACAGAAGTGTGCAGCACATGAAAGGTCAGACATACCCATCAGGCTTGTGGAGTTTCTCAGCAAGTAATTCAAAAATACTTGGCTTGCATAACAAAGAGAGATTTTGCTTGCTTCTGATACCATAAAAATTCTTCTTCATTATAGTGAAATTAATAATAATAATAATAATAATAACAATAACAATAAAGAAGTAAGAAACTAGGACAACATTTCCTTATTTTTATTGATTAATTTACTTTTTTTGCTATTATTGATATGAAAAAAAGGTTTTGAAAAACCACAAAATTGCATTTTGAGTCATTGACCAATATGCTTTGACTTTAACTTCTCCTTGTATACTTTTTTGTTGCTATTAATCTTGAATCATAGATCCTGAATGCCAAATTCAATCCAGGAGTTCCTTACTGGTCTGCTATTCTTGTCACTGACATGATATTCATGAAAGCAAACTATTTTCCCACAGATAGGATGTTAAAGTAAGGCTATAGACTGCAGCTAAAAATAAACCTACATATTTTCAGGTGATAAATCCTTTTATAGGGGAAGGAGTATCTCTACAAGGGGTAAAGCTGCAGAAGAAATTGAGGCCTAGTTCCAATTTCAGGAGGGAGCATATGATCAAGAACCAATGGTACTGAAGGAAGGAGTCCAAGCTGTGCTGAAAGATTTGGTTAAAAACAAGGCCCCAAGAATTGATGGAATACCCATTAAAATGTTTCAACAGCATGTGTCTGTGGAGATGCTTACTAGGCTGTGCTGGGAAATTTGGAAGAAAACTAGTTGGCTAGAAGAGATACATATTTGTGCCCATTCCACAGAAAGGAGATCCAGTAGGATGTCGGGATTATCAAACAATATCATTAATATCACAAGCAAGTTAAATTTTACTGAAGATAATTCAAAAACAGTCACAGTAGTATATTGACAGGGAACTTCCAGAAATGAAAACTGGGTTCAGAAGAGAACATGGATATCATTGCTGATGTCAGATGGATTTTAGCTGAAAGCAAAGAAAATCAGAAAGATATTGCCTGTGTTTTACTGACTATGCAAAGACATTTGACCATGTGGATCATAACAAGTTATGGTTAACATTGCAAAGAATGAGAATTTCAGAACACTTAATTGTGCTCATGAGGAACCTGTACATAGACCAGGAGGCTGTCACTGGAACAGAACAAGGGAATACTGCATGGTTTAAAATCAGGAAGTGTGTGTATCAGAGTTGTATCCTTTCACCACACTTATTCAATTTGTATGCTGAGCAAATAATCTGAGAAAATGTACTATGTGAAGAAGAATGTGGCATCAAGATTGGAGGAAGTCTCATCAACAGTCTGCAATAATGCAAATGACACAACCTTGCTTGCTTGGGGAAAAGAACTTGCTCGCTGAAAGTGAAGACAACTTAAAGCACTTACTGATGAAGATCAAAGACTATAGTCTTCAGTATGGATTGCATCTCAACATAAAGTAAACAAAAATCCTCACAACTGGACCAATAAGCAATATAATGATAAATGGAAAAGAGGTTGAAGTTGTCAGGGATTTCATTTTCCTTGAATCTGTAATCAACACTCATAGGAAGAGCCGTCAAGAAATCAGATGTCACATTGCACTGGGTAAATCTGCTACAAAAGACCTCTTTAAAGTGTTGAAGAATAAATATATTTCTCTGAAGTGCCTAACCCAAGCCATTAAGAATTGGAGTCAATTTCTTCATCTTCATGAATCTGGATTGCAAATTGCTTCAGCCAAGAGAATGCAATGGAAACTAAACTGTGCAAGTCTGAACCTGACCATCACATTTCTGCTGAGTCTCTTGGCCACCTGTAACCATCATGTTAGCAAGTCTCATCCTACTGGAGGGCAAGAGACATACAGAGTAGAGATGAACCATCCTAGCTGAGACTAGCATATAGCCAGTCTCTAGGTAATTATCAGTTCTCTGCAGACCATGAGTGAACCCAGCCAAAATAAGCCTAGCCAGAACCAGATCAGAAGATCCCAGCTGTCCCACAGACTCACAAGCAATAACAGATTATTGTTTTAAGTCCTGCAGTTCAAGAGTGGTTTGTTACATGGCAATGCTAACTGATCATATTGCTTTCAGATCTTTTCATCTCATTTCTTTCTTCTCCTACATGATGGTGATTGAGAGATCAAAGTTGAAAATGAGCTTTCAGAAATTTAGAGGGAAATTTATATGAAAGGGAAGTCTTTAGGCTTACATGAGAGGACATTGCATACAAGCACGGAATCTTGCTATTCCTGACTGCAGGAACATTCATGGAAGTAGCTTTTGTGGTTTTTCAAAACATATTGCATAAAAATTGTCTTAATACTGTCAGTCAATATAAAAATATTCATAAAAATTCCCTTTCTTGTTTAGCTGGTGTCCTATTTAATAAACTTATCTTCAAGAAATCTGTTCATGTATCTTGCCTAAAATTCTCTTTTTGGATTTTAGGCACATGTTCTTAAGTTTTCTTTCAGGAGTGAAATTCATTTGCTTCAAGGACCCTAAGCGTTCATGCTCTGTATATGTAATCAACAGTACCAATGAATGATCAGTGACTTTCCCTAGAACCTATTAAGCTTCAATATTGTGCTTGCTTATAAGTAGAATAAGTAGAAAGAGAGTACTGTCAGGAATCTAAAGTTTTTAATGTTTGTAGTATCTACTTTGCCTTAATTGTTGAAATATACTAGAGAAAATCAAAGGCAACAAGACTCATGAGTACAACAAATAGAAGTTTACTGTCTCTAGTGGCATAGTGTTTAAGTCACTTGACTGCTAACCAGAAAGCTGGTGGATCAAGCCCACCAGTCACTCCTTGGAAGGAAGATTGGGCAATCTACTTCCGTAGAGATACCACTTCGGAAACCCAAGGAAGGGTTGTTGTGAGTTGGAATCAACTTGATGTCAGTGTGTGTGGGTTTTTTTTTTTTTCAAAGTAAACACACTGAGAACAACATATTCTGGTATTTGACTGAATATTTGCCTATATTTTCCCATTTTATTTAGTAGGCCACTAGAAATAAGCCTTCCTGGTTCACAGAAGAGTGAAAAACAAGCTGGTTCCTAGAAAACTAATATAGCCTACTTTGAAGTTTATTTCAGCATTCCTTGAACCTCATTTAGTGCCTTTCATTCAATATTGATCTTGATATCTATGTTCTGTTCCAAGTGATCAAACTTGCATAATCCACTTAGAACTACTCTCCAAATGAAAAGCTCTATGTGTTAAAACCCCAAAACCCTTTGCCATCGAGTGAATTCTGACTCATAGCAACCCTACATGACAGTAGAACTGCCATATAAGATTTCCAAGGCAGCAAATCTTTAGGGAAACAAACTGTCATAACTTTCTCCCATGGAGCAACTGGTAGATTAAAATCACTGACCTTTGGGTTAGTAGCTGAATATGTAACCACTGTGTCACCAGGGCTTCTGCTCTACAGATTATCACTTTTATTTTTCAAGATATTCTTTAGAATCTAGTTTCTAATAATTTTGTCATTTTATTCATACTAACTGCATTAATATGTGACAACTTTTTTTCCCCTCCCACCCGTGGTAACCAACAAAGAAAGTTTCCTCCCATATATAAACCTTTGCTTGACTTTTTACAATAATGAACTAATACAAAATTCATCCTTCTGTGATTGACTTATTTCACTCAGCATAATGTCCTCCAAGTTCATCCACATTATGTGGTGTTTTGTAGATTCTACATTATTCTTTAGTGTTGCATAGTATTTCACTGTGTGTAAGTACCATAGTTTGCTTATCCATTCTCATGTTGATGGACACCTAGGTTGTTTCCATCTTTTGCTGTTGAAATAGTGCTGCGATGAACATGGGTATGCATATATCTGTTCTTGTCCTGACTCTCACTTTTTTTAGAATATATACCTAGTAATGGGATTGCTGGGTCAAATGGTATTTTTAATTCCAACTTTTTAAGGAATTGCCATACTGCTTTCCACAGGGGTTGTATCATTTGACAGAATATGTGACAACTTTTATTATCTCATTTTCAGATAGGAGTTGTTTGAGGTCTTGAAACCCAAACCTGAAAGAAGGGCAGTGACAATTTCTGACACATAATTTGTTTAGGAAGCTTATCAACACATCGTACATCATATCAGTTATCTGCTATGATTGTTAGTTGTATGTGTCCATTTGAATAGGCTGTGGTGCCCAGTCATTTGGTCAAACAGTAATCTTGACGTTGCTGTGAAGGAATTCTGTTGATGTGATTACCATTTAAAATCAGTTGACACTAAGTAAATGACATCAATAAAGTTGGTGGCCCTTATCTACTCAGTTGAAGGTCTTAAGAGCAAAACCAGGGTTTCCAAGAGGAGAAGGATTCTGCTTCAAAACTGTAACAGAGATGTCTTGGCTGGTTTCCAGTCTGCCTGATCTAGATCAAGACTATTGGAGTTTCCAGCTCCTATAATTGCAGGACCCGCTGCCTGAATATCAATCTCTCTCTCCCTTTCTCTCTTTTTTAATTCTTTTCTCTGGAGACCCATGACTAATACACTTGTTTTTTCCATTTTTACACGGGCCCCCATCTGGAGAAAGAGCTCACTTCTATTTTGTTATATTCCAATTAGATCAGTGTCTTATTTCTAAGCTGTAAACAGTCCTCCACATACTCTTTATGTACACTCATTATGTAGCTGTCTGCTTATTGGGAAGAAAGAGGAGAGTAAAGGGTGTATGTGTATGTGGCCGTGTATGTTGCATGTCTGGGGAAGTAATCTTTCTATTCCCCTTGGTTCCTCACCATGAGGAAGTAGTCAAGTCATGAATGTTCGAGGTTTGTCACCCTGAAATCTATGGAGAGGAGTAATTCTGCCTGGAGCTGTTTCAACCAATTATTCAACAAAGCAATATTTTTGAAAATGATGACATCTGTTCTATACATGATTCTATTCTATAAGTAACTGATTTTTTTTTTTTTTGTTATTGTTGTTACAGTTGCAATTTGGGTAGGGAGACAAATTGACAAGTAATTATAACTTTTGTCCAAATAGGTTATTAGATTCATGGGCCCCTGGTACTGTCAATGGCACAACAGTCACTTAAATAGGCATTGGATTAAAATGTGAAGATGTGGCAACAACAGTGACTCCAGAATAGTCTCATATGCATGTGAGGAATTGCTAACCTTGATTATGGTGACTTGAAAAAGCTAATAAAAAATACCAAAATGCTTAACTCTTGGTAACCTATGAAAACACAGGTTATGTTCTGAGAGAATGACTACCTTCATGATATTTATATAAACAATTAATTTACACGATTTTGAATTTCCAATGCCAAGGCCAATTCCAGCTGATGTAAATTTTCTCAGATTAAGTTTCAATGAATGTTAACATTTTAAAGACAATTACATAATGATATAAAGAATGTTCTATTGTAAAGGCAGATCATAGTTCCTTTTATAATAAGAGGAATAAAAAGGAATACTGATTAGAAGGAGGATTAAAACCCTTCCTGTGATAAAGTAAGATGCAGTAGGTTAATTTTTACCTACCAGGTTCTAAAATTGCACACATAAATTTTCTAATTTATACATGTAAACTGGATTACATGTGAGAGGAGAAATTGAGGATTCAGTAAAGAAAAATGTACATTAAATTTATGGTTGCAATTTTAGAGTTTAAACTGAAGTTGTCTGAGCATTTGACTTTGCAGCTGTTCTTGGGTGATTTTAAATATGCAAAAATAAACAAACAGGGAGGGATCTAAAGGTGAACTCTGATGTCAACATTCATTTTGTATGTATCTGACATTGGGCCTGAAAGACTCATCAAAGAACTCTAAATTTTTCTCTATGTTGAATTTTCTCCAATCATGTGGTAGAATCACTGCAGCAGGATCACTGGTCTGTTTGTCAAAAAGGCAGACTCCAGAGCCCCCCTCCAATATTCTAAGTCACAATGACTGTGGATGAACTTAGGAAAATACATTTTTAATAAATTGTCCAAGTGATTCTGATGCACTCAAGTTTGAGTATCATTCCCTTGTGGAAAATTAATGGATAAATACTCCACTGTATACAGTCTTAAACATATATATATATATATATATATATATATATATATATAAACAACTTCTTAGGATTACCAAGTAAAACCCATTGCCAAGTAATGATGAAAATGGTGAGATATAGGAGTTAGGAAAATTATTTGTGTGTAAGTTGCTTTGGCTGTTAAAGAGTGATCAAAGAAATAAGGTCTACACCTCAGCCATTCTCATGATTTAATTTATTATGATCCTTCTTGGTCCAGCCCTATGTGCTATTCCTGGCTTGGCAACAAAGCTGTTCTGACCATTTGGCAACATCAATAAGACCCATGGATTTCTAGTCTGTTAAACATAACCCCTGCATTTCATTATTATTATTATTCAAACATTATAAAGTTCACATTCATTTCTGCTTTGATATGAATATTCTATGAGTATTCATTCATGCATGTTTAATTAGTGTGTACCTTTTTGGGAAGAAATCCTGAGGCTGAGGATTAGGGCTATCTTCTGGAACTGGATGATTGGAAGATATTTTGTACTTTTAAAATGTTATATATATGCATGCTGTGCCTATTCTACACACAAATAAAGTATATTTTAAAAGACAGTAAACAATTAACTCTATATTCAATGTCCTACATAATATTAAACTCCTTAATAAGTCAGAACTTTGTATTTTCTTTCTTTTCTAATTTCAGTACAGCCTGTACTCAAAATGGACTTCCATAAATGATCTTGAATAAGAGTTTTGAAACAGACAAAAGTAATTTTAAATGGCTGGTTTGTACTTAAAAAAAAAAAAAAAAAAAAAAAGGAGTATTGTGCTATTTTGAGCCTTAAGTAATTTTTCTTTTCCCCCTTCAAAGTGCTGCATTGTCTTTTCCAAATGATATCATTAGACTGGACTTCTTTCAAGACCAATAAAATAATTCACCTCAGACACACGTCCAAGGAGATAAAATCTCAGAAAGATAGATTGCTGAAGAGATTTTAAACTCTAACTCCTAATTAATAAATGCTCTGAGTGGCTACAATACCGAGGGCTATAATAGGTTCAACAAACTGCTCCATACTAAGCTCTGAAGCTTCAGAAAGTTCATGTTTTACTTCTGCACTTAAAAATGACACTTCTCCAGTACAAAAAAAAGAAAAAGAGAAAAGCTTGAATGTTTGCCAAACATATTTTTATGTCAGTTTAATACTGTTCACACTGCCTTATTCATCTGGCTAAGCCATTAAGTTGACAGAACATTTTTTTCTTTAATATAATTTTATTTTCAAGTTGCACAAATCTAGGTGATAGCTGATGCCTTGTTTTTGTTTGTTTAATCACTGAAGAAAAAATTTATAAGATCATTACATTTAAATTTATAAGAGCACTAAATTAAAAATGAATTCAAATTCAGACAAACATAAAATTATCTATTATAACCTAAGATGTACAGACGGAAAATATTTAAAACATTGTGTACGTCCAGCAAAGGTTAAGTTAACTCAACTAAGTTCCTGGTAATTTCAGTCCATGCTGATTTTTCTTTTCCTGAAATTTTACAGTAAATTTTTATTCAAATGATATTATTTAGTACCTAATCATGCCTTAAATATTATTTTATATAAACATATGTAAATTTTAAAACATAAATATGTATTTAAAATATAAATCTATTATGTTTGTATTTCATATACATGTACTTTTTACATATATATTTCAATTGTTTTATGTATTTGTCTCATCTCTACTATTAAACACTAATGTCTGTGAGGGCAGGAGGTATAACTTATAAATCTTTGCTGTTCTCCAAAATTATTAGAACACTCTATGGCAATGGGGACAGGCCTGGCAATCTGCTTCCAAAATGTCACAGCCTTGAAAACTTTATGGAGAAGTTCTACACTGCACACGTAGGTTCACCATAAATTGGAAGCAACTCCACAGTAACTAACACCACCACCACCCTTATCTTTATGTGTGTTCAAGAAATGACTCAGTCAGGGGCAATGTCAACAAGGTTTCTAAATATAAAGAAATAAAAATTTGTTGACATGCAAATCATTGTACTGTTTGGGATGATCAGTCCTAACTGTATTTCAAGGTTAGTGTTCACTATTTTATGAAATAATAATAAACATCCTTTATAAAACACTCTTCCCCGATTTCATAAATTCTTGCTAAAATAAATAGGTTACTACCAAATGTAATTAAGGGATAAACTGAGACATGCAAAATTGAGATGTTGCATGAAATAATTAAACAACTTGAAAGCTGTTCTCAAAATAGTGGAGGATATGAAGAAATCACTAAGAAATTGCTTCTTAAGCCCATACTCAGAGTGGGGCTCAGGAATCTGCATTTTCAATGACAGTTCTAAGAAATTCTGTTATAGGCACTAAGAACATACTTTGAGAAGAGCTGCTATGGAGAAACAAATGATAATTGATGCAAAGTACCCTCTGTAGTATAGATTTTAACATTGTTGGAATAAATTAGAACATTTCCAAATCCTCTCTTCTCTATTGTGTAAAACTGGAAATAATGCAGGTATTTCTCTAATCATTTGTTGGATTTTTTTTTAATATAAAATCAATTTTCTTTATTTAAAAATAAATTTTATTTGGAATATCTTTGCAAATCAAAGCAGGTTGATGCATTCTTATTTCATCACCATTCCATTTAACTTTGGAGAGAAGCAGAAGGCAGAGCTTTTGGAACAAATGAAAACCATGATGGCTAAAATGTATTGAGCATGAACAATACTCTAAGCACTTTACATGTATTAACTCTAACAACTATCTGAATTGGTTACTACTACTACCCTCTTACAGATGGAAAGAAATGAAGTAAAACAAACAAAAAAATATCTTTCCCTAGTAGGAATTAATATATTAGGCTTTGAAACCAGAGTGTTGACCTACACAGTTCCAGTCCTTACTCATTTTTCTACCGGGAGCTCTGGTGGTGTAGTGCCTAAGGCATTTGACTGCTAACCAGAAGGCTGATGGTTCAAACCCACAAGCCACTCCTCGGAAGAAAGACTGGGCAGCCTTGCTTGTTTGTTTTTAAATATTTTATTCTGTTTTGGTGAAAATAACCAGTCATATATTTTTGTTTGTTTTTGATTTGATGGAATGTGACAGTAAGGAATGGTATTTCTTTGGTACCTGGAAAGAGAACCCTATCTTTGGTCAAGTTTTCTAAAAACAGGCTGGGGTGGGAATTTGTATTAGTTCTTGATTGCTATTGTAAAACACTACCACAAACTTAGTAGCTTAAAAAAATATAAATTCTTTATCTTATATTATTGGAAGTCAGAAGTCTGACACTGGTTTCATTGGGCTAAAATCAAGGTGTCAGACTAGGCTGCATTTCATTGAAGATTCTAGAGAATGCTAATACTCCTTGAGTTGTAGCTCCCTTTTCTAAACAAAAAAGGAGCTCTGGTAGTGGAGTGGTTAAGGTATCTGGCTGCTAACCAAAAGGTCAATGGTTCAAACCCAACAGCCACTCCTTGGAAGAATGATGAGGCTGTCTGCTTCTGTAAATATTTACAGCTTTGGAAACCCAGTGGGGTCTCTATGAGTTGGAATCTACTCATTGGCAGTGAGTTTTTTGTTTGTTTGTTTGTTTGTTTGTTTTTGTTTTCTGGACAAAACACTATAATAGCCTTCAATGTGGCTTATACCTCAACATAAAGAAAACAAAAAAAAATTCTCACAACTGGACCAATAAGCAATATGATGATAAAAGGAGAAAATATTGAAAACTTCAAGGATTTCATTTTACTTGGGTCCACAATCAATGCCTATAGAAACAATAGTCAAGAATTAAAATGATATATTGTACTGGGCAAATCTGCTGCAAATGAGCTCTTTATAGTGTTAAAAAGTAAAGATGTCACTTGAGGACTAAGATGAACTTGACCCATTATATTTTCATTTACCTCATATGCATGTGAAAGCTGGAAAATAAATAAAAGAAGACCAAAGAATAATTAATACATTTGAATTATGCTGTTGGTGAAGAATATTGACTATAACATAGACTACCAGAAGAAAGAACCAATCTGTCTTGGAAGATGTACAGCAAGGATACTCCTTAGAAATGAGGATAGTGAGACTTTCTAGTCTCACATAATTTGCTCATGTTAGCAGGAAAGAAGGACATCATGCTTGGGAAAGTAGTGGTTGTTGTTGTTGTTGTTGTTTTTGTTAGGTGCCATCAAGTCAGCTCCAACTTATAGTGATCCTATGTGCAACACTGTCCATTTGTGTGCCATCCTCACAATCCTTGCTGTACCTGAGTCCGTCATTGCAGCCACTGTGTCAAACCATCTTATTGAGAGTCTTTCCTTTTATGGTGACCCTTCACTTTATAAAGCATGATATTCTTCTCCAGGGAATGGTCCCTTCTGACAACATGACGAAAGTAGGTGAGATGAAATCTGGCCATTTCAGAGGAGCATTCTGGCTCCTCTTTTTGCAGGACAGATGTGTTAGTTCTTCTGGCAGTCCATGGTACTTTCACTATTCTTCTTGAACACCATAACTCAAGAGCGTCAACTGTTCTTCAGTCTTCCTTATTTAGCGTCCAGCTTTTACATGTATATGAGGCTGCTGAAAATACCATGGCTTGGGTTAGGTGCACTTTAGTCTTCAAAAAAACATCTTTGTTCTTCAGCACTTTAAAGAGGTCTTTTGTTCCAGAGTTGCCCAGTGCAATATGACATCTGATTTCTTGACTGCTGCTTCCATTGGTGTCGATTGTGGATGCAAGTAATATGAAATCTTTGACAGCTTCAGTGAAGTAGAGGGTCAGTAAAAACAAGAAAGCCCTTCAATGAGATAGATTCACAGAGTGGCAACAACAATGGGCTCAAGTATAGCAATAATTCTGAAGATGGATGGCATGGAACTGGGCAGTGTTGAGTTCTTAGGTACATAGGTACATAGGGTTAGTATGACTCAGAACTGCCTTGATGGTACCTAACAACAACAGCATTTCTAAGCCAACAATGTTGCAGTTCCTGAACATTCTTCTGGAATCACTCTTACTCTGACTTTTCTGCTCTCTTCTTACATTTTTAGGAACTCTTCTGATTACATTATCCAAGATAATCTCTCTAATTTAAATTCAGCTGATTACTAACTTTAATTCCATCTGCAAGTTTTAATCCTCTTTTCCATGTACTCTAACACAGTCATAGGTTCTCAGGATTAGGATGTGGTTGGTCATCATTATCCACCCATTGTTGTGAAGTCAGATCTGACTCAGAGTGACCCCTCCTTGGGTTTCTGAGGCATTATCAGTATGGAAGTAGATTGCCCCATCTTCCTTCTGAGGAGTGGCTGGGGCTTTGAACCGCCAGCCTTCTGGTTAGCAGTCAAGTGCCTTAGGCGCTATGCTACCAGAGCTCCTCTGGTCATCATAAGGGGTACCATTATTCTGCCTACCACAGTATTCGTAGACAGGTGGTTTATTATGAGCATTATCTCAGTAAGATAACAATGAAGGAAGAAGAAAAGGGCAGGGGAAGATAGCTAAAATCAAGACTAGCTTCAGCCTGATCCCATGGGGAAGCTCTGGCATACAAAATGCACTATAAAGTTGTTGCTGTTGTTGTTGTTATGTGCCGTTGAGTCAGCCCCGACTCATAGCGACCCCTCCTTGGGTTTCCAAGGCAGTATCATTACAGAAGAAGATTGCCCAAGTTAGTACCACCTTTAAGTGAGGGTCCTGGCAGAGATCTAGGGGTAGACATAACTTACAAGTCAAAGTGGCCCCTGTTTGTCCAAAGGAAATTTCCAGGTAAAGAACAGCTGTGAGTACTGATAAAGCAGCCCTCATATTAGCTGAAGAATTGGTGTCACTCTGGTAAAGAAGATCTGGGCAGAGTAGCAAGATAATCCACTGTAGATCTTAAGTCTTGGGCCTGGAATTTCTCCCAAGGGGTTTTCTGCCAAACAGTTAAATAGAAGTATACACAATTTTCTTTAGCTAAACATTCATTTATCTAAACTCTCCCCTCAAAACTGAGAGAATAAGGGTGAGGGATCTTCCTAAACCTGTGCCTTCTGGACACATTTTGAAAATTCCTCTTCTGGATTTCCACACTTCCCTAAAGTGCTCTGACTATAAACCTATATGTCCATATTGAATTGATAACATTTTTCCCCCTACAAACCAGTAAGTTCTTTAAAAGTATGACTTATGTATATTTATATTCATGGTATCAGAATAATCACGGTCAGTGTAGAAACTTTGAAGGGATTGTTGAATATTTTCCCCACTTTGGGATCTCAAAGAGATATTACCAGTATTTTTTTAAGCTCAATGATAAGAAATAAAGTGTGAAGAAAATAAGACCCTGAGACATTAATGTAGTAAGTCAGAGATGGTGGATTGGATCAGGATAATGGATAGAATGCCATGTGTTCAATGCACCCTGACCTTTGCCACAGTGAGCAATCTCTTGGTGCTATTATTGAGAAATTCTAACTGACAGGCTTATGAAAAGGAGGGACGATTAGAAGTGACTCTGTCCCAGTCAACCCAGGAATTCAATAATAGCTCAAAATAGTTGGAAGAAAAAGAGTCAGCCAAATTCATGATCACAGTACAAAACAATCATCTGCTTCCCATGCTATGTTTCTCTGCCTTAAATTTTTCAGCCTAGAAACAACATGCAAGTGTTTCTACTCTGGTAGGCTCATATCTTGCTAGATGTCCCCTCTTATCAGAGATCTCCAAATACATCTGGGAGATTGAGTATCACCCTCTGAAGGGCAAGGCAGAAATAAGCCATCATTCCTAAATATTCTAAGAGTTTTATTCTCATTCATAATAATACTTATTCCCCTTTTTCAGCTCTTCCATCTTCTCTCCTCTCATTGTTTTTAGGTGCTGTCAAGTTGACTCCAATTCTTAGTGACCCTATGTACAACAGAAGAAAACACAACACAGTCCTATACCGTCCCTAAAATCCATGCTATGCTTGAATCCATCCTTGCAGCCACTGTGTCAATCCATCTCATTAAAGGTCTTTCTCTTTTTTGCTGACAGTGTACTTTACCAAGCATGATATCCTTCTCCAGGGGATGGTACCTTCTAACAACATGACCAAAGTTGTTAGGTGCCATCAAGTCATCTCCTACTCATAGCGACCCTATGTAAAACAGAATGAAACACTGCCCGGTCCTGTGCCAGCCCCACAATCCTTGTTATACCTGAACCCATCATTGCAGCCACTGTTTGTCAATCCATCTTGTTGAGGGTCTTCCCCTTTTTTGCTGACTATCTACTTTACCAAGTATGATATCACTCTCCAAAATATGGTCCCTTCTGACAACATGACCAAAGTAGGTGAGACAAAATCTGGCCATTTTCGCTTCTAAAGAATATTCCAACTGCACTTCTTCTAGGACAGATTTGTTCCTTCTTCTGGCAGTCTATAGTATCTTCTGTTTTCTTTTCCACCACCACAATTCTAAGTATCATCTCTTCTTTGGTTTTCCTTACTCATTGCCCAGCTTTCACATGTGTATGAGGCAAATGCAAATACCATGTGTTGTGTTAGCTGAACCTTAGTCGTCAAAGTGACATCTTCAATTCTTAACACTAAAAATGTAGACTATCAAGTATAACCCAGAATGTGCAGGAGGTAGAGAGAAGCTAGATGACTGGGACCTTTCAAAAATTAAATTATTATGCACATCAAAAGACTTCGTCAAAAGGGTAAAAAGAGAACCTACAGATTGGGAGAAAATATTTACCTATGACATATCTGATAAAGGATTTATCTCCAAAATCTATAGAAAACTTCAACACCTCAACACCAAAAAGACAAATAAACCAATTCACAAATGAGCAAGTCTTGAACAGACACTTCACCAAAGAAAATATACAGGCAGCCAACAAACATGTGACACATTGCTCACGATCATTAATCATTGTTGTTGTTGTTGTTTGCCGTCGAGTCGGCCCCGACTCATAGCGACCCCTCCTTGGGGTTCCGAGGCAGTATCACTACGGAAGTAGGATTGCCCAACCTTCCTAGAGAGGTGCAAATCAAAACAACAATGAGATATCATCTCACCCCAGCAATAATCGCAAAGTTCAACAGATCAGATACTAAATGCTGGTGGGGTTGTGGAGAGATTGGAACTCTTGTGCACTGCTGGTGGGATTGTAAAATGGTACAATCATTGTGGCAAACAGTATAGCGTTTCCTTAAAAAACAGTAAATAGAACTATTTGATCCAGCAATTCTATTACTAGGAATATGTACACCTATGTTCATGGCAGCACAATTCACTATAGCAGAGATGGAAATAGCCTAAATGGATGAGTGAGTAACCAAATTATGGTACATGCACACAATGGAATGCTATGCTACATTAAAAAACAATGAGGGATATGTGAATCATCTCACAAAGTGGATGAACCTGGAGGACATCATGCTGAGTGAAATAAGTCAATCGCAGAAAGAAAAGTACTGTATGATCCCATTATTGTAAAAAGACAAAACAGGGTTTGCTTGAGACACAGAACTCACTTTGTAGGTTACTGGGGTGGGGAGGGAAGGGGAGGGGTCAATTTTGGGCTAGTTGGGGCCCACATGCTGACATGGGTAAGGGGAGGGATATACAGAAAGGAACTGTGACCACCATGATAATATTAGGAAATGGGAGGACACCGATTTGTGCACTTAAGGGATAGATGACAGATGCTAATAGCAACCATTGTGTCCACAATACTGTATTACCATTAACACCAAACACCAGGCTAAAGATAAACACATAAACACCTGAGCTGGTCAGATGGGGGTCGGTGAACAGAAGTATACTCTAGACCAAGGATAGATTCAGCTGAGGCTAATCTTGCACAGACACCAGTGATACAAAATACCTGCAATCATTACAGAAACAATAGAAGACAGACACAGAGTAATTCCTCACAGACACCCAGACACTGTGGGTGAGAGATCCAATAGATCTACTGGCTCAGGACCATAGTGCTGGGGGACACCAGACTCAATTGGCACAACAAAATACATAAAAGCCTTGTTCCACATCCTACATTGATGAATAGCCATTGGAGTCTTAAAAAGCTTTCAAGAGGCCATCTATGATGCAGCTAATGGTCTCCTAACATCAGAAGCAAAGAAAAAAACAAGGGTATTTGGAAGAAATCAGCCCACAATGGCCTTGGAGACCAGAAGAACTAGATGGTGCCCAGCTACCAATACCAACCACTCAACTCAGGAAAGGATCAAATCTGGAGATCCTGGACAGAGTGGGAGGAAAAACGTGGAACAAAATCCAAAACTCAATAATGACCAGAATTACTGGTCAGAGCAAGTCTGATGAGACTTCCTATACTATAGCCCCGAAATACATTCTGAGCCTGGAATAAAACTCATCCCCAGGGGCGGGCTCTCAGCCCAATAGTTAACAAGATGTACATGCAGACCACTCAACCCAAGATGATGCACCCACATACTCTATGGTAATACATCCCTTAGAGCAATGGATCACAGGGCACCAGAGGACCAACACTCAGATTGAAGAAATGCAGGACAAACAGGAGTGTATAAATATGAGGGTCACAGGGGAAGGGTTACTGGGTAGGGAGGGGAGGAGACTGGATTAGGGTTGGACACGGTAAATGGGGAGAGAAACTAAATGTATATGTAACATTGAATGTAAAACAAGCTTTCAAAATTAAAAAAAAAAAAATGTCTTTTGCAGCAGATTTGCCCAATGCAATATGATGTCTGATTTGTTGACTGTTGCTTCCATGGTTATTGATTGAGGATCCAAGTAAAAAGAAATTCCTGACAACTTCAGTCTTGTGTTTATTTATCATGATGTTGCTTGTTGTGGGGATTTTCATCTTCTTTATGTTGAGGTGTAATCCACACTAAAGACTGTAGTTTTTGATCTTTACCATTAAGTGCTTCAAGTCATTTTCACGTTCAGCAAGCAAAGTTGTGTCATCTGCATATCACAGGTTATTACTGAGTATTCCTCCAATCTTGATGCCATGTTCTTCTTCATACTGTCAAGCTTCCCTGACTATTTGCTCAACATACAGATTGAATACATATTGAAATGATACAACCCTGATACACTCCCTTCCTGATTTTAAACCATGCAGTATCCCTTTGTTCTGTTCCAATGACAGTTTCTTGGTCTATGTACAGGTTCCTCATGTGCACCATTAAGTGTTCTGGAATTCAGATTTTTCCCAATGTTGTCAATAATTTAAGATCCATGCAGTCAAATTATTTTGCATAGTCCGTAAAATACAAGTAAAAATCTTTCTGGTATTCTTTGCCAGATCAATCTGACATCAGCAATGATATCACTTATTCCACATCCCCTTCTAAATCTAACTTGCATTTCTGGAAGTTCCTTGTCAATATGGTGTTGCAACAGTTTTTTAATTATCTTCAGCAAAATTTTATTTGCATGTGATATTAATGATATTGTTCAATAATTTCTGTTTCCTGTTGAATCACCTGTCTTTGCAATGGATGCTAATATGGGTTTGTTTGAGTCAATTGGCCAAGTAGCTGTCTTCTAAATTTCTTGTAATAAATGGGTCAATATCTCCAGTGCTGCATCCATTGGTTGAAACATCTCAATGGATGTTTCATGAATTCCTGGACCATTGTTTTTCACCAATTCCTTCAGTACAGTTTGGACTTCTTCCTTTAATACTATTGCTTCTGGATCATATGCTACCTTCTTTAATAGTTGAATGTTGATCAGTTCTTTTTGGTACAATGGCTCTGAATATACCGTCCATATTCTTTTGATGCTTCCTGCATCATTCAATAATTTGCCCATATAATCCTTCAATACAGCAACTTGAGTGTTCTTCCCCTTTGAATTTCTAACTTGACATCTTTGTACAATTCTTTATAATACTTTACTCTTTCTTCTCCAGCTGTCCTATGAAACTTTCTCTTCAACTCATATTTCATCATTTCTTCTATTTATTTTAGCAGCTCTTCATCAAAGTGCAAGTTTCATAGTAACTTCCAGCAACCGTTTTGGCCTTTTTTTCCTTTCCTGCCATTTTAATGACTTTTGTTTTCTTCGTGTATGATGTCATTGATGTCATCTCAGAATTTACCTAGTCTTTGTTCGATGGTATTCAATATGTTAACTCTGTTCTTTACATGCTGTCTAAATTCAGGTGGGATATATTCAAGTTTGTATTTTGACTATTGTGGATTTGTTTGAATTTTCTTCACCCTCAACTTAAACTTGCATGTGAGAAATTGATGGTCTATTCCATAGTCGTCCAACATTGCTCAGACTAATGGTACTAACTTTCTCCATTGTCTCTTTCCAAAGACGTAGTCAATTTGATTCTGATGTATTCCATCTGGCAAGGCCCATGAGTACAGTCACTCTTTATGTTGTTGAAAAATTATATTGGCAATTAAGAAGTCAGCATTTCTATAACCAAGGCTATATTTTCTAACTACCAATGCTTCTTCTTTGTTTCCAACTTTAGCATTCCAGTCACCAATAATTATCAATACATCTTGATTGCATGTTTGGTCAACATCAAACTGCAGAATTTTGTTAAAATAATAAAAACAATAAAATAAAAAACTCCAATTTTTTCATTTTTAGCTCTAGTGGTTGGTGCATAACTTTGAATAATGGTAGTATTAACTGGTATTCCTTGTTGGCATGTGGATATTATCCTATCACTGACAGTATTGTACAGACCCTACAAGGGTAGGTCTTGAAATGTTCTTTCTGATGGTGCATGTGGCCCTATTCTTCTGCCATTTACCATTTCTGGCATTGTACACCATATGATTGTCTGATTCAAAACGGCCAATACCGGTCCATTTTAGCTCACAAATGCCTAGGATATTGGTCTTTATGAGTTCTATTTCATTTTTAACAACTTCCAATTTTCTTAGATTCATACAATGTATGTTCTATGTTATGGTTATTAATAGATATTTGCAGCTGTTTCTTTCATTTTGAGTCATTCCATTTAATCAAAGGCTGTCATTCAAACAGAACAGAGGGATATTGCATGGTTTAAAATCAGGAAGGGAGTGTGTCAGGGTTTTATCCTTTCACCATACTTATTCAACCTGTATGCTGAGCATATAATCCAAGAAGCTGGACTATATGAAAAAGAACATGTCATCAGGATTGAAGGAAGGCTGATTAAAAATCTGAGAGATGCAGATGACACAACTTTGCTGGCTGAAAGAGAGGATGACTTGAAGCACTTACTGATGAAGATTGAAGACTACAGTCTGTAGTATGGATTACACCTCAATATAAAGAAAACAAAAATCCTCACAACTGCACCAATCAGCACCATCACAATAAATGGAGAAAAGATTGAAGTTGTCAAAGACTTCATATTGCTTTGCTCTACAATCAACACCAATGGAAGCAACAGTCAAAACATCAAAACATGTATTGCATTGGGCAAATCTGCTGCAAAAGACCTCTTTCAAGTGCTGAAAAGCAAAGATATCTCCTTGAAGACTAAAATGTGCCTAACCCAAGCCATGATATTTTCAATCACTTCAAATGCATGTGAGAGCTGGACAATGAATAAGGAAGCTGGAAGAATGCTTTTTGATTTGTAATGCTGTTTGAGTTGATGCTTTTTGAGTTGTAGTGTTGGTGAAGAATGCTAAAAGTAGCATGGACTGCTAAAAGAACTAACTAATCTGTCCAGGAAGAAAAAACAAACCAAAACCAAATTCAATGGTGTCGAGCCAGATCCAACTCATAGTGACCCCTCTTTGGGTTTCTGAGGCAGTATCTCTATGAAAGTTGATTGCCCAATCTTCCTAGCAAGGACTAACTTGTGGGTTTGAACCGCCAACATTCTAGTTAGCAGTCAAATGCCTTAGGCACTACAGCACCAGAGTTCCCATCCAGGTAGAAGTGCAGCCGGAATGTTCCTTGGAAGTGAGAATGGCCAGACTTCCTCTCACCTACTTTGGTCATGTTGTCAGAAGGGACCCTTCTCTGGAGAAGGATGTCATAATTGGTAAAGTGGAGGGTTAACAGAAAAGGGAAAGGCCCCCAACAAGAGGGATTGACACAGTGGCTGCAGCAATGGACTCAGGAACAAGAACAATCCTGAGGATGGCACAGGACCAGGCAGTGTTTTGTTCTGTTGTACATAAGGTGTCTATGAGTTGGAAATGACTTGACAGCACATAAAAATGACAACATAAGCAAATGGAGTTCTAGAAAGTTTAATCCACCCAGGTCATTAAGGTCACTTCTACTTTGAGGAGGCAGCTCTCTCCTAGTCATATTTTGACTGTCTTCCAACCTGAAGTTCTCATCTTTCAGCATTGTATCAGACTATGTTTTGTGCTATTCTTAAGATTTTCAGTGGCCAAGTTTTTCAGAAGTGGACCTGGCCATGTCCTTATTCTTAGTTTTTCTTAGAGTGGCAGTTCCACTGAAACCAGTCAACCATTGGTGACCCTGTTAATATTTAAGATACTGGTGGCATAGCTTCCAGCATCAAAGAATGATACAAGCCACCACAGTATGACAAACTGACTGATGAATGTTAGTATTTGACACTTAAACACCTCTTTTTTTTTTTTTTTTTTACACTGTAAAGTTTTCTTAGCTTTTTATTTCAGTGCAATCCAATTCAGCAGTGTTAGTGTTTGCAGAAAGGGTGTGGGGAGAGTGTCTTCTGATCTCCTTTAATTTCAGGAGGTGGGGGACAGAATCCCCATTAGCAGTATCAGCCCAAGGCTGATTCCTACGAGGCAGAGGTCAACATGCCTCCATCCTCTAAACTTAACAACTTTGACACAAACCACCCTGCCCACAGCACTCTACTTCTTTACTGGGCTTGAAATGGCTACACAGAACCCACAGAAAATACTCACAATTATGTGGTTTATTAGAGAAGTAACAGGTTACAATTCAGGTTCAGGATAGCTCAAGATACAATTCTTCAATCAGGACAGGCTCCCTTGGGCCATGCCTGCAGGCACATCTCTCTTTGGCCCTCAGCCTCTTGGTCTGGACCCTGCCCTGCTTGGACAAGTGTTACAAAGCTTGTTTTACACTGCCAATAGGTGCATCCCACTTGGCCGGCAAGCCTCCTGCCCATAGACACTCAGTTTTCTTTCTGTGGGCCAGCAAGCCAGCTGTTCTGTCTTGTGCCAGTCTCTTGGTTCTCCTGGCTCTGCTGCCTCTGTCCCTCTGCAGTTTCTTTATGCTGTCTCAACACAGGGATCTTGGGTCCAAAGGATGCACTCCGATCCTGGCTTTTCTTTCTTGATGATGGTGAGATCTCCTTTTTCCTGCTTATGGGATGGCTCATTTTAAGGCTAACAAGGTGGCAAAATTGACCAATCCTCACATTAGGGTTCCATACACATTATTTGTGTGGTCCCACCCCTGCAAGAGTGCCATGTTACATTATTAACAATCTATCCAATCCCTTGGTGGGCCACAAGTACCTCATATTTGCATAGTTCCACTCAGTCATCTGGTGGGAGTCATAGACTATGGCTGGAAGAGATACACAAAGCAAATCACTGCATTGTTGTTGTTGTTGTGTGCCGTCGAGTTGGCCCCAACTCATTGTGACCCGTCCTTGGGTTTCTGAGGTGGTATCATTACGAAAGTAGATTGCCCAACCTTCCTTCTGAGGAGTGGCTGGTGGGTTGAACCTCCAGGCTTCTGGTTAGCAGTCAAATGCCTTAGGCACTACGTCACCAGAGCTCCCAGTTTGGGTTGAGGGAAGCTTAAAATGGAAGAAGTTCAGTTGATGGCTACAGTCTTATTCACAGTTAGAGTAGCCAGATTGTCATCCAAGCTATGCACTGCAATTGAGTTCAAATCAAATATTTACTGTGTGCTTATTAAGTGTCATTTGCTATCCTGGCTATTGGAAGTATAGTACTATGTAACACATGGTCTTGGTCCTATAGTGCCTAAAGGCTGATAGTGGAGAGGAATTCACTTATGATGAAGTTTGTTGTTGTTGTTAGGTGCCATCAAGTTGGTTCCAACACACAGTGAGCCAAGGTAAACAGAACTAAACTCTGTCTGGTTCTGCACCATATTCACAGTCAAGGATGTTCGAGGCCACTATTGCAGTCACTCTGTCAATCCTTCTGGTTGGGGCTCTTCCTCTTTTTTTGCTAACCCTCTACCTTATGAAGCATAGTTTCCTTTTCCAGGAACTGGCTCTCCTGACAACATGTCCAAAGTACTTGAGACGAAGTCTTAACCATACTCACTTCTAAGGAGCATTCAGGATATACTTCTTCCAAGACATATCTGTTTCTTCTTCTGGCTGTCCGTTCAATATTCTTCACCAACACTATAACTCAAAGGCATCATTTCAACTTTGATCTTCTTTATTCGTTGTCCAGCTTTCACATGTATATGAAGGCAACTGAAAATACCATAGTTTGGGTGATTAAATGAAGGCTAATGGCACAATAGGTTTCAGATTACCTTTCCTCCTGTTCCTCAACTAGCCCAGCACCCTCTGCTCCCTGCTCAGAGGAAAAATAGGCAAATATTTCTACTGAGTCCTGAGGAAGCCTCTGGATAAGTGAGCTTCCTTTATCAGCAGCATTGCATCAACTGGGAGCTTGTTAGAAATGTGGAGTATTGGTACATTCCAATCTATTCAATCAGAATCTATATTTAATATATTCCAGGGTGATTTATATGTACATTAGAGTTTGAGAAGCACTGGTCCAGTGTCCATATAAACTGCACATTAGACATACATTTTACTTCCTATAAAGATAATGAGAAGGGAGTAAATTATATTTTAGATGACAAATAGGGGATTTCTGATCTCTTTTGGGAACTGATAAAATAATATTATTTCTAAGCTATAATTACATTATGAACTAATAGCTTCATCCTTGGAAATAGCTGTGTTTTTGTTTTTTGTCCTATATCTAATTTGTCCAATAATAATAACTTTTAAATCCCAGAAAGATTTATTTGTTTATTATATCGTAACTTTAAACTAGCATGATTTTGGCAGAAACAATTGCAATACTGAGTATTTCTTGAGGATTAATGACAAGTTAGAAGGAATGGCTGGCTTGAGACAAGGCAGAGAGCAATTAATCTATTGAGTTATTAATTCTTAACACATGCCTTATGTTGAAGTTGCTATTGTTTCATCCACAGCACACTAGGAAAAAAAAGAAAAGAAAGTTATATGGATCCTTTTCCATTCTCTAGGCAGTTTCATTCTGTTGTTTGCTATTATTTTCTGCAGGTCTTCAGAGAGAACCACAGCTATGTTCGCTAACCTTTCAAATTGCTTAATGTTTACAGCCCACTGTGCAATATGATCCATAGCTGTCACCTCAATATTTCATTTAGTTCCTTCTGTCACCCCCACCACTGGTGAGAAATATACTGTCAGTTCTGAACTCATTATGCAAATACTACACCTAGGCACTATTATTCTGACTTTCATTAGTTCTACTCCAACATTATCCTGACCTCTTGTGAATCAGAAATGTCAAATAATGTATGTAGATTTCCTGATTTTTTTTTTCCTTTCCATGTGATACTGAGTAGTCTCCTACAGACTCAGTAGAAAATCAATTGTACTTGAATCAAACACTGTATTTTACATTTTCAAATATTGCAGTTCAAATCCATCTTCTCTAAGGAAATGTTATAGCATGTGAACCTTAAGAATAAGTCATGTTATGTTTATAGGAGCAGGGAATGTCACCCCTCAAAACATATGCAGATCTGTATGTTTTACTTCTGATGTAACTTCTATCTGGTGATGGTGGTTAATACAGGATAAACAATAGATAGTCTACTATCAGTCAGTTGAAAACAAAACAAAACAAAACAAAAAATGTACAAGATCTTACCTTGTATTAGTCAGGCTGATCTATTGTATATATTAAGTCAAGTTGCATGCCCTAAGTAAAGATTTATGCCTCTATGCGTCAATGCTGAATTTTCTCAAGACTGATTGAGTTTGTGTTGTTTGTATTAAAAGAAAGAAAATATCGCACCTACAAGTTAAATTGCTTATGTTAAATTACTTATTTATTCAAAATAAGGGATCTTAAAATACAAAAGGTAATTTTTCATAAAGTAAGTATAAAGAGAAACTTACTCAGTTTGTTTCCAGCTGAGTTGGTTTAGTTCTAGATCAGCACAGCTGATCTAAGAGTGCTTGGTTAAAATATTTTTCCCTTTACCATAGCCCCTCATGTTACTACTAACCTATTGATTTCATCTTTAGCCTTTTCTGAAAAAAAAAAAAAAAAAAACCTCCCTGCCATTGAGTTGATTCTGACACATAGTGTCCGACTTTGGGTTTCTGAGACTATGAATCTTCATGGAAGCAGACTGCCTCATCTTTCTTCTATGAAACAGCCAGTGGCTTTGAATCAACCCTTTGGTTAGCAGCCAAATGCTTTAAACACTACAGCACCAGAGCCCACTTTAGGCACCTTAAAAATGTAAATGTTTTCCATCAGTGGATATCTATGGACTGAATGGACCTTATTCTTTTGAGGTCCCTCCCTTTCCACCAATTTGAGTATTTCATCAATCATTGCCTGGATAAATGATATTATATATATATATATATACATATATATATATATGTATATATATTCCTTTATTTTAGTAGATGTAGTGATAAATAGAATGACAGACAATTCACTTGAATGTTCTTGAGTTAATTTAATAATTATATTTTCAATCTAAGATAGTGGATACTATTATTTTAATTCTTATTGATGAGAACTTAACTTTTTTAATAGACTATATTTTACAGCTGTTCATATACAGAGAAATTGTGCAGAAAGTACGGAAAGTTCCTACATATGTCCTCTGGCCACTAAACACTGTTTTTATTATTATTAACATCTTGTTCTCCTGTAGCAGCCCTGGTGGCTGTTTATTAAAAGATCAGCTGTTTGAACCTACCAGCTCCTCCTTGGAAGAAATATATGACTGCTTCTGTAAAGATTATAGCATTGGAAATGCTATGGGGCAGTTATACTCTGTCCTATTGGGTTGCTATGACTTGGAATTGAGTTGCCAGCAAGGGGCTTGGTTTGGTGGTTTTGCATTCCTTTGGTACTTTTATTCAAATTGATGAACCAAAACTCGTACATTATTTTATTATTTTTTAATTTCATTGTTGTGGTTGTTATTGTTATGTGCCGTCGAATTGGACCCGAGTCATAGTGACCCCTCCTTGGGTTTCCGAGGCAGTATCACTACAGAAGTAGATTGCTCAACCTTCCTTCTGAGGAGTGGCTGGTGGGTTTGAACCGCCAGTCTTCTGGTTAGCAGTCAAGTGCCTTAGGGACTATGCTACCAGCGCTCCTAATTTCATTGTACTTTGGGTGCAAATTTAGAGCAAAATTTGTTTTACATTCAATAGTTCATATACACTTGATTTCATACTCTGGTTACCATCCCAGACCATAATACACTCTCCTCCCCTCCCCTCCATGTGACTAGCCCCTCCCTGTACCCTTCTTAACTATGCACTCTTGTCTGTCAATCTTTCCTTCTATGTGAATGCTATCCTTCTGGTGTCCCATGGCAGATTGCTCTAAGGGGGTATCTCTCTAGAGTAGGTAGGTGCATCATGCTGGGGTAGGTGTTATACATGTAGGTCTTCCTACTGTTAGGCTGAGAGCCAATCATGGGAGTGAGTCCAATTCTAGGCCCGAAGGGTAACCTGGGGCCAAAGTCTTGGGGGTTCCCAAAGACTCTATCTGTTCTGCTTACCTAGTGCCACTTGACAAGAACATACCACAAATGGCTTGAACAAACAGGAGTTTATTCTCTTACAGTTTGGAGGCTTTAAATCTGAGTTCAATGTGCCAGGCTCTAGGGTCTGGGTTCAAGCCACTCTACTTTGGCTTTCAGTTCTGCCCTCCTGCTCCTGGCCCACTGGAGCTAGAGGCTTTTCTTCACTCAGACAGCTGCTGACTGCTGAGACTGACCAGCCAAATGTTTACAAGTAAAAAGGCACAGTCCTTATGTTACCAAACCACATGGCAGGCCATAAATTCAAGACCATTGAAAGTTCCAAGGTTGGCAGAGCATAGCAGTTTGCTGAACAATGACAAAGCTACATGCAGGGTTCAAGCGTGCCATAAGCTAGAGACCATTCCCAAAGCTGTTTCTTATATATGGGAAGCAGACCACATACACAAAGCAGCTACTCAGCTGCTCCAATAGATTCTACCATGGAGTTAACCACCAGTTTTACCATGGGGTAAGACATCCAGCTGCCCAGATACACAAACTTAACTACCACACCAGTAATTCTGGTCATTTTTGTGTTTTTGAATTTTGTTCCACATTTTTCCTCCCAGTCTATCCAGGATCTCCAGTTTTGATCCCTTTCCAAATGGTTGGCATTGATAGCTGGGTACTATCTAGTTCTTCTGGCCTTGGGGTCTATCATATCCTTGGACTAATTGTTTCCAGATGCCTTTTATTCTGTTCACTCTTCTTTGCTTCAGATGAGAGGAGACCAATGGTTGCTTCTTAGATGGCCACTTGGAAGCTTTTAAGGCCCCAGTAGCTACTTACCAAAGTAGGTTGTGGAACAAGATTTTTATGTACTATGTTGTGCCACTTGAGCTTGGTGTCCCTGAAACTATAGTCTTGAGTCGGCAGGCCTGGTGATTCTCTCTCTCAAGGTGTTTGGTTGTCTTCGAGAGCTTACTCCAACTCTGTCTTCTGTTGCTTCTGTAATATGTGTGGCTAATTTTATAGCACAAGTGTATATGTAAGACTTTCTTCAGCTAAATCAAAACTCATATATTATTATTTATTAAAGTCCATAGTTTACATTGGAATTTGTGTTGTTCTGACAAATGCATAATGTCACATGTACACCATTACAGTAGCATACATGAAAGATTCAGGGTCCTAACAATGCCTGTGTTCCACCTATTCATCTCTTTTCCCTCCCCAGGGAAACTTTTGCAATCATTGATCTTTTTAATATCTCTATAGTTTTTCCCGGGAGCTCTGGTAGCATAGTGTCTAAGGCACTTGACTGCAAACCCGAAGTGGGTTTGACCCACCAGCCACTCGTTGAAAGGAAATTAGGGCAATCTACTTCCATAGTGATATCGCCTCGGGAACCCAAAGATGGGTGGCTATGAGTAGGGTCCAACTGGACGGCACATAACAACAACAACAACATAGTTTTTCCTTTTCCAGACATCATATAATTGGAATTATACAGTATGTAGCTTTCTCAGATTGGCTTCTTTCACTTAGTGATGCACATTTAAGCTTCTCAATGTCTTCTCTTCATGTAGCTTGATAGCTCATTTCTTTACATTCCTGATTAGGCTCCAGTGTATGATGTGCCACAGTTTGTTTATTCTGGTCATTTTTAAAAACAAAACACTAGAGTTCACGACTGGAAAAGTGGGTGAAATATCCTCCAGGGAATAAAAATAACACTTTTAAGTGTATATCTGTCTTTCTCTCGCTCTCTCTTTTTTTTTTTTTTTTCTTCACAAACAAAATCTCCACAAGCACCACGGAGGACCTATTCTGTATCAAGCATTGTGTTTGGGGCTGACTACACCAATAAGAATGTGACCCAGACTCTGACCTGAATGGATCATAACAAGTCCAGAATTGTGAACAGAGGTACAAGTTTTTGCTTTTAAATTTTTATATCATTCATGAAGTTACTCAAAACAATAAAATAAAATGAAGTATGACATGTGAAACAGAAATTTATAATGGATTGTATTGAGACTTTATAGAAATATATGTGTTGGTCGTTTAGTAGATTTATGGCAATTCAAGGATCCCTGGTGATGATGGCAGTGGTTAAGTGCTCAGCTGATAACCAATGGTTTGTGGTTCAAACTCGCCAGCTATTCTGTGGGAAGAAAGATGTGGCAGTCTGTTTCCATAAAGAATCACAGTCTTGGAAACCCAATGGGACAGGTCTAATCTGTTTATAAGACTGCTATGTATCAGAGCTCTAGTGGTGTAGTGCTTAAGACATTTGACTGCTAACCAGAAGGCTAGTGGTTCAATCCCACCAGCCACTCCTTGGAAGGAAGACTGGGCAGTCTACTTCGTAGAGATACTGCCTAGGAAACCCAGGGAGGGGTCGCTATGACTCGCGATGGCAGTGAGTTTGGTTCTGGTTTCTTTTTATGTATCAGAAGCAACTCAGTGGTTATGGAGTTGCAATTCACCTTACATCCACCTTTAAGACACACACATGCGTGCAAGCACACACACACACACACACACACAGTAAACTAGAACAGTTTCAGGTACAACATCTGTTACACTTTTAAAGCACTGTCCCCAAAACCTTAAAGAATCTTTGATTTGTGCATATTTTTTATCAGTTCAACAGCTTCTTCAGCATTTATTATATGCCAACATCAAGAGGCACTGACCTAAACATACTTTGTATAGCTAAGAGAAGCTGATGTAGTTAAGCATCTAAATATTTTGTTTACAGTGCATTTTTATCTATGAGTCATTTTCCCAAGACCCATGCCTCATAGTGCTATGTATGGCAGAAATTTCCTGACATTCATTTAAAACATTGGATTAAGAATATTAGATACTGATTTAATTTATTCATATTTCACAGTCATAAACTTGTATGGAGTCCTACAGATCTTGGGCTTGAAACTAGCCCAAATCACAGAATATATTAAAATAAATATTTTAAGTAATATGTATTTTTATCAAACAAAATCATCATTGAATAAATTGCCTTATAAATTAATTGTTTCTTTAATGATTTTGTAGATTTGTTTGGCCAAATGAGCAGTAAGTTTACACACTGTCATCAGTTTAAGTCTTGTGACCCTTTTCTCTTTTAACTTTTTCTTCCAAGTGGTCATTAAGTTATATGATTTAAGATATAAGCTGTAATTTGGAAGTGCTTTGCATTTAAGAGGTGAATGCTAAGTGTGCCAAAATGATTTAACTTTTAGGTTTCTAAAATTTTCTATTAACTAGTTCTAAATCAAGGCTTTCCCTTTAATATGGATGATATCATCATCACTAGTGCTTATTGGTCAATTAGACAGAACACATTAAATATTAAACATGAAAGAAATGAAAACAGATTCAGAAACTCAATATAATGTAAAACAGTAAAATAAATAAATTAATTAACCAATCGCTTTATTCATACCAATTTTCCAAGAAGTATATGGAGATATTTTATTTTATGCACTGGATGGTATCTTTTATTTGTTGTATATCAACATCATAATTTGGTCAAGTTGCAATATGACAATGATGGTAACGAAGATGAAAGGAGTAGAAACTCTGACTCAATGAATAATAAATCAAATTAACTGTCTTTGGCACTTACAAATTGGGTTGACAAAATGGAACCTATAAACTCTTCAGTTGAATTAACTAAAGACTAAATATGATTCAATATAAATTAAAACAGGGTCTCTAATGATTGAAACATACAAGACCTACTTATTAAAATGGTGATTACCCATACTGCTCCTCTATTTAACAGCCCAATTTGACCTGTCTTAAACCTGAAAAGAATGACTGATACCTCACTGTGGACATCACATTGATAAAAATCACCTCTAAGGAGATTAATTTGACACATTTATTCAGGATATAAAAATATAAAGATTACAAAAAGGAGATGGGCAATTGCCCCACATGTAATCTAAGATACCACTACCTGAAAATTCTTGGGTAAACTGAGGGCCATTCCATCTTTGATACTTTCAAGAAACAACTATTGAACATCAGTGCTCACAATATCTTTGTATTGTTTGGTTTCTTGAGGCAATATATTCCTCATTAAAATTTTACTTAATCTCCCTCATACTGTTACTTGAAAATTGGCTCACCATGAGGGGAGCCTCCTCTATCAAAAGACTGTAGTAGGTACACTCATTAGTGCCCTGAGAAACTTCACTTATCAAACTCCTCATATGCCTCATGATGGCCATAAATAGCCTATGGGCTTCTGATGAAAGGAATTGCCTTCCTTGGTCACATACTACAAACCATTACAGCAGCAGTAGCTGACCACATACTGGGATCCTCTGGAAACAGAAGCTATCAAAGACCTTGAGCATGTGATCCTTCATATCCAGCTGCCTGTTAGCCTTAGTTTATGAGATCAGCACCCTACAATTTCAGCATGGCTACTGAGACCTCCTTTTTATAGAATAAAACCAAATGTAAGCCTTCTGCCATAGCCCGTTTTCAGAGGGGGTGGCCTTCCCTGTCTTCCGCTGAAGGACATCATCCATCTCCTTGGGATTAACTGAATAATGAGAGTTTGCAGACTTGATGGATATGACTACACCATTACACATGATGCATATCAGTGGATGTTGCTGCTTTCCATCCCTTAACTAGGATATCCTTGATAAATGACCAAAGGGTCATCACAGTTGGCCAAACTTTAAGCAATCACATTGACACTGGAAACTCTGATCAACAAATGGCCTCGTCTACACATTATTTACAAACTCTTGGACCTTCGAGTTGCACTCTTTTTTGGGGGGGAGTATATGAAAAGACCTCTGGAAAACTCTTGCCTCACATATACCCAAAATATAAAGTCACATATGACTCTACATATACTAATGTCATAATGCAGGACCTCACCAAGACAATCCTTATTTCCTTCAGAGTTCTAGACATTATTGATAGTGACTAAGGCACTCATTTCACTTCTCAAAGTACAAAATACTGGGCTGTTGAACTAGGAATTCAATGGAACTTTCACCTTTCTTATGAGCCTTAGGCTGCAGGCCTCATGGAGAGCCTTAATGACTTAAACAACTTCAAGTTCAATTAAATACAACATGGTATATTTCAGACCTCATTCAAACATCAGGAGTGAATTTTAATTAGGAGTCTGACTCCGGTATTTTTTTTTTTGTTGTTGTTGTGTGACTTCTAACAGCTTTTGAATTTCACCTTTCCTCTTCTTCTTATAAGAAGCTCTTGTGGTGTAGTGGTTAAGGCATTTGGCTGCTAAGCAAAAGGTTAATGGTTTGAGCCCACCAGCTGTTCTGCAGATGAAAGATGGGGCAGTCAGCTTCTGTAAAGATTTACAGCCTTGGAAACCCAATGGGAATCACTATAAGTCAGAATTGACTTGAAAATAATGACTTTGACTTTTTTGGTCTTCTTGTGCCCACATCTGGACAAGCTGATAAGAAACCTTGGTTGCTCCCTTCTTTGATACCAGCAAGAGATTCAAGCCATACAAGCCCATGCCCCTGCACAGGAACTCTCACTCTGACCCTATCCCTAACCAGCCAATCTCTTTTCTTTGTTCCCTCAAGCCATTTCAGACCTGCTTGAGTGGCCTGCTCTGTTCTCTTCAGGGACCTCAATTACATAAGTGATGAACTTTTCCATACCCTTTTGGTATATGTAAGCAGCTCTGCTGGCAGTGTCTAAGGCATTTCACTGCTACCTGGAGGGTTAGCCTTTCAAACTCACCAGCCACTCTGTGGAAGGAAGATGGGAAAATCTATTTCTGTAAAGATTTACAGCCTCAGAAACCCAGTGGGGGTCGCTGTGAGTTGGAATCAACTTGTAGGCAGTGAGTTTGGTTTTCTTGGTATATGTATGGTGCTATAATTATGAACATCTAAGCTAAACATTATGTGGACATCCATCCATGTGCCTCTGCAAATAATCATAATGAGAAAATTTTAACCCATTAATCATTGACTAAAGGAGCTCTAGGAGCTCTGGTGGCATAGTGCCAAAGGCATTTGACTGCTAACCAGAAGGCTGGTGGTTCAAACCCACCAACCACTCCTTGGAAGGAAGGTTGGGCAATCTACTTCCACAGTGATACTGCCTTGGAAACCCTATGAGTCAGGTCCAACTCAAGGACCATGTGTTTGTTTGTTTATCCAAATTCAAAGTAGATTATTTGGAATGTCAATTGTCCAGTTTGGATGTCTTTCACTGATACATTGATTAGTTTTTAAGCTTCAACTATTTGTCAGGTCTTAGTGAATGCTAGGAGCTCTGGTGGTGTAGTGGTTAAAGCAATTGGCTGCTAACTAAAATGTTGGTTGTTCAAATCCCAGTTGCTCCATGGGATAAAGATGAGGCAGTCTGCTTCCTTGGATTTACAGCCTTGGAAAACCTCTGGGCACTTCTACTCTGCTCTGTAGGTTCACTGTGAGTAGGAATCGACTCAATGGCTGTAGGTTTAGATTTTACGGTTTAGTGAACGCATGACCCCCAATAGAGAATTAGAATCCCAGGCCTTATGTTTTCTAGTGCAAGATAAAGAAAATAAATAAATAAGCAAGTATATAAAAATCACAATTACAACTCTTAATTAATGCTATGAAAGAAATAAAACAAACTTTTTTAAATAAAATGAATATTATTTCACGTAATTTAGTATTAGCTGGACACTACCTGAAGTCTGTGACCTAGTTCACAGAAAAAACTCATACTTGGAATTAGTTTGAAGGAGTTGTTGACATTCATTTAACTCCCCAACAAGGAATATGCATACTAAGGAGTCATAAAATTACTTTTGACTCAAGGTAAATTTATAAACACCAATGTAGATGGTGAAACTTATTAGTTCTAGAAAGAATGTTGCAAAGGTCAACATTCTCCTTTAATGAACCATTAACGCTTAAAGATATACATTAAAATTATTTTAAGATTAGAACATAGCAAAAGGAGTAAGAAAATTTAATGATTAAGTTAATACTCTAGTTTTGCTACAGGGCCCTGCTGTTTTACAGACCTCTGATCCATACATGATAAATAGTGTTATAGGTCAATTGATACCAGACAGAGCTTCTGGGCCCAAAAATTAAACATGATCAAACTCAGAGCAATGGTATGTAAAAAGATACCGTGCGGTATTTTCTCAAAGGAATCTGTATCCCATTTTCTTATTTAACATGGTAGTGATTTTTAGTCTCTCACGGCATTATCTTCTCTACTTACTGATTTATAAGAAAAAGACAACCAAACCAAACCAAACTCACTTCCTTTGAGTCAGGTCCGACTCATAGCAACCCCTCCTTGGGCTTCTGAGGCAATATCACTGTGGAAGTAGATTGCCCAATTTCCTTCTTAGGAATTGCTGGTGGGTTTGAACAGTCAGCCTCCTGGTTATCAGTCAAATGCCTTAGGCACTATGCCACCAGAGCTCCCAAGAGAAAGATAAGGATAACTTATTCAATGCATTTATTTATTTAAGCACTTAGTTATTAAAAAATATTTATTGAATATCTACTATAGTACTTCCTACACCTAATTTTGGTATTTAAGAAGTCTACGGTCAGGTTTCTGGCACTTTGTTAGCCCAAAGAATTGGAATATAGCAAAACTATCTGTTTGTGTCACTCATGACAAGCCAACTCAGTTGCTATGGATTCCTACAGAGGTGTATAGGTACAGAGTCTCAGGTTAATCACTGAGAACTTCCTTAGGGCATCATATAGCTGCACTAGGTAGTGAAATGCAGCAGTTAAGACATCAGACAACGTATTGCATTGGACAAATCTGCTGCAAAAGACCTCTTTCTAGTGCTGAAGAGCACTTGAAGACTAAGGTGCAACTAACCTAAGCCATGGTATTTTCAATAACTTCTTACGCATCTGAGAGCTGGACAATGAATAAGGAAGACTGAAGAAGAATTGATGCTTTTGAATTGTGGTGTTGGTGAAGAATACTGAGAGTACCAGGGACTGCTAAAAGAACTAACATATCTGTCCTGGAAATAGTGAGGCTGCAATGATCCTTAGAAATGAGAATGGTCAGACTTTGTCTCACCTACTTTGATCATGTTAAAAGGAACCATTCCCTGGAGAAGGATATTATGCTTGGTAAGGTGGAGGGACAGCGAAAAATGGAAAGGCCCTAATCAAGAAGGATTGACATAGTGGCTGCAATAATGGGCTCAGGTATAGGAAGGATCGTGAGGCTGGCATAGGAGCAGGCAGTGGTTCATTCTGCTCTACATAGGGTTGCTGTGAGTTGGGGACAACTTGACGACATCTAGTAACAGTTGTTGTTGTTGTTGTTGTTGTTATGTGCCATCGAGTCGGCCCC
>NW_006921692.1:9589903-9591077 GCF_000298275.1 Orycteropus afer afer
CTATGAGTTAGGTATTAAACCTATTTTTCTCATTAATTAACTGAGGCACAAGAGTTCAGACATCTTGCCAAAGGCCATTCAGAGGGAGAAGAGCACAAACTGGAAGGCAATGAACACCATCCCTTTGCAAGCCAATGATCTGTGTGGTCTGCAGAACTAGCACAAGTGTCTTTGCACCTGGGCTTCATCAGGAAAGCAGAAATTGTGTAAATTTGCCACATTTCATACAGGTCGTTAGAATGCAGCAACCTAATTGCATTTGAAATTAGAATCTCTGGAAAACAAAATTGTATGACTGCTCAAAGTTTCTAAGTCACTATTCAAATTCTAGCAATCATTTAATAAAAGTATAACCCTGACTTAGAATGAGTAGGCAATGAAATATTTATGCTGATAAAGTTATTGCAAATCCTGAAGCATTAAGCATAGAAAATTTCAATTACTCTGATCCAATAGGGGCTAACAATAGTTTTATCATTAAGAAAGGGTTTATGTACCTGCAAGTAATAAAACATTGTTTTCTCTCTGAAATTGAGGTCTCTAAGGCAAACTCCAACTTAGTCATATAAAATAAATGAGGTAAATAAGACAGAACTTAGTAAAGGTGTTGTCTATAGTTCCAAATATTAGAGAACTTGAAGTGTCTAAGAAGGTACATTTGAAATTAATGGTGCATAGGATGAAACTTTTAAATGTCAGTCTTGCAAGGAATGTGAGTGGGATGAGATAATTGTAGTTTATTCAACTTTAGGAATGCACTAGCTTAAAATGGTTTTGCTCTTGCTAAATAATCTTTTACTTTCATGGAAAAATGTATTGAAATCAGTAGTCAAGTTAAAGAGAATTTTTTTGTAGATAAGTGTGGTGAGGACCTGAGCAAAGTGTTAAAAATTGGATTAATTACAGCAAATATTCATTGTATTGCTTCATTCTCATTAAATACTGGCTACAGTAATGTGCCCAAATCTAGTCCCCTCAAAAAGGTTAATATACATTTTAATAGATTCACACAATGCATTTTTTCCATTTCTGCATTAATATAATCTTACCATGTTCCTTCTTTTCTCAGAAATGTTTACTTTGCTTTATTTTCCTTTATCTTTTATGCAAAAAAAGACAAAAAAATTGTTTACTTTGCTTTATTTTCTTTTATCCTTTATGCAATAAAAGAAAA
>NW_006921692.1:9592302-9592926 GCF_000298275.1 Orycteropus afer afer
GACGGCACATAACAACAACACAACAACAGTCTAACAGTAAATTTTTGAATATCCTGGCATGTGGAAGACAGTGCAATGAAGTGGGAAAATTCACTAGACCTCATAGTATTTAAGATATCTGAGATATCACCTCAGTTTTACATTTAACTAGCTTAATACCTCCAGCATGTCACTTAAACTATCTTACTCTGAAATTTTCCATTTGTAAGTGGCATTAAATATATGATTCTATAATGTTATGTTCATAACTGAGTTAATCCAGTATCTATAATGTAAAACAAATGCATGAAATAGAAAAAAATCATATTGGTGGGAAGCAAGTTCTCTAAGAAAAATCAGAATTAAACTACTATTACAAATGGAAAACAAATAAAAATGTATGTATCTTAACAGAATCCATGTAATTTTTTGTAATTTGTAATTTGCCAGTGGAATTCTAAAGTATAGATGCCACAGGAGGGTCATTAATATAGTAATAGAATTTTTAACATTAAATATGAAAATAATGCAATCTTTATGGTTTCTAAATTTTATTTGGTATTACTCACAAGTCAATATATTTCCTAAGTATATGAGTCTTAAAATAACCTGCCAATTAATATTGAAGGGCAAACAACTCTGCAG
>NW_006921692.1:9594151-9595615 GCF_000298275.1 Orycteropus afer afer
CTGTCTTCAAGGTCCATTTTAGGCCAATTTATAAGTCAGTTTCTTCTGGCAATTCCATTTCCCCTCCAATGCTTTTATGAGGTAACTTGTATAGTCTTATTCTGAGTGACTTGCTACTCCAATTACTAGTGTACCCTTAGTATATCAAAGGATACTGGCATTTTCGTAGATTTTGAAGACTTCTAGCAAGGTTAAGAGAGATGTGTTTGAATAAGAGATCAATCATAGTTAATTTATGGTGTGCTTGTTTGGGCCACTACATAAGGTATCTTACATAATATTTAATATTATCATCAAAATCAAAGAAATTTTATCCCCATTTTACAGATTGAAAAAATGAAGTATAGAAAAGTCTGATTTTCTTTTTCCAAGGTCCCAAATTGAAAATGGTGAAGTTGGAATGTGAACCAATGTCCGTCTTGTCCCAAAACTCTATTTCTTTTATTGTGTTTTCATCCCTTTTGTTTTGTACAGTAAGTCCCCAGGTGACAAATGTCTGACTCTGTTACTTACAGACAAGTTATACTTGCCTACGGTATAGTAAATTACATAGTATGGCTTTTCTAGCCATAAGTCTTTGTAAACTCTGTGGTGGAATTTGCCGTGAGCAACTGACTAGCTTCTGATTGTTATAGTTATCCATCTGGGATATTTCTGTTGGGAGCAGCACAAAGTAATTTTCTGCGAAGTTCGTGCTCTCTCAGGTATATAGAATTCTGATGTTGGGACTGGTTAGTTTGGCCACTCTGCCAGGCTCAAAGGGAGCCCTCCTAGAGGCAGAAGAAATCTCTCACTGCCAGCTGAGAGACATGAGAGACATACATTGCTGAGAGAGAGACACAAGTGACATGCATTGCTGAGAGAGACTGAGAGAGACTGTCAGCTGAGAGATGGTGGGCTGCGAGAGACAGAGTGCATTTCTGAACTTGAGTTGTAGCCTGTTTATTACCTAATAAACCCCATAGTCTGTGAGTTCTGTGTGGCCACTCCAGCTAATTATCGAACCCAGCAGAGAGGTGGTGGGTGCTGCAGGAGGAAAGTTGGTGTCAGGGTTGGTGAAAGAGCTGGAGGGAGGCAGCATGTCTGGCCTCGCAGGAATAGGTCTTGGGCTACTGATGGTGATTGTCTTCCTCTTGTGGGGTTGGAGGAGGTCAGAAGATGTGGCCTCCCTGCCCCTTTGGCATTGCCCTTTAATGTTGTATAAATTTTCCTTCACTTTGAAATGATTGTACCGCCCTACTGGTAACAAAGTCTTCATCATTTTCACCTTCACCTATGGCACATGCAGATTTAAATAATTTAAAAGGCTTCCAGCATTTTCTCGCACTTATGAAAGGCTAAATAAGAACTGTATGTACCTGTTCTGACTTACCTACAAATTCCACTTAAAGGAGTATTTCAAAACAGATCTCACTCATTACCCAGGGATTTGTTCCAAATACTCTGCAGCATTAAGTTGGTACC
>NW_006921692.1:9613574-9615017 GCF_000298275.1 Orycteropus afer afer
AAATAAGGAAATCAATACCATTTACAAAAGCTAACAACAAAAAATAAATAAAATACTTGGGAATAAATCTTACCAGGGACACAAAAGTCCTCTACAAAGAAAACTATAAAAAACTACTTCAAGAGACCATAAGAGATCTACATAAATGGAAGAACATCCCATGCTCATGGATAGGAAGATTAAACATTGTGAAAAGTCAATTTTACACAAAGCAATCTATACATTCAATACAATCCCAATCCAGATCCCATCAACACTTCTCAGGATATGGAAAAAACAATCACTAACTTCATATGGAAAGGAAAGAGACTTTGGATAAGCAAAGCACTATTGAAGAAAAAGAATAAAGTAGGAGGTCTCACACTGCTGGATCTCAAAACCTACTACACAGCCACAGTAGTCAAAACTGCCTAGTATTGGTATAAGGATAGACACATAGACCAATGGAATAGAATTGAGAACCCAGAAATAGATCCATCAACTACGGTCAGCTGATCTTTGACAAAGGGCTAAAATCCATTAAATAGGGAAGAGAATGTTTGTTTAATAAATGATGCTGGCAAAACTGGAGATCCATTTGCAGAAAAATGAAAAAAAGATCTATACCTCACACCATCCACAAAAACTAACTCCAGATGGATGGAAGAATTAAATGTGAAACCTAAAACTATAAAGTTCCTCAAGGAAAAAGTAGGGGCAAATTTAAAGGCCTTAATCTATGGCATAAATAGACTATCAAGTATAACCCAAAATGCACAAACAGCAGAAGATAAACTAGATGAATGGGACTTTTCAAAATTAAGTTTTTATGTGCTTCCAAAGACTTCTCCAAAAGACTTAAGAGAACCTACAGAATGGGACAAAATATTTGGCAATGACATATCTGACAAGGTTTTATCTCTAGAATTTATAGAAAACTCCAACACCTCAATAACAAAAAAGACAAATAATCCAATTAAAAATGTGCAGAAGACATGAATAGACACTTCACCAAGGAGGATATTCAGGTGGCCGACAAACTTATGAAGAAATGCTCATAGCCATTAGATATATGCAAATCAAAACAACAATCAGATACCATCTTGCTCCGGCACTAGTAGCAAAGTTCAACAAGATAGAAAATAACAAATGCTGGTGAGGATGTGGAGAGATTGGGACTCTCATACACTGCTGGTGGGACTGTCAAATGTTACAACTGTTGTGGAAGGCAGTACAACCATTCCTTCAAAAGTTGGAATTAGAAATGCCATTTGACCCACCCATTCCATTACTAGGTATATATCCTAAAGAAGTGAGAGCCATGACAAGAACAGATATATGCACACCCATATTCAAAGCAGCACTATTTACAATAGCCAAAAGATGGAAACAACCTAGGTGCCCATCAACTGGGGAACGGATAACCAAACTTTGGTACATACACACAATGGAATACTATGCAAC
>NW_006921692.1:9615159-9616195 GCF_000298275.1 Orycteropus afer afer
ACCAAATGTGAGTGATCAATATGGTGGCATTGAGGAAGAGAAAGACCTAGAGAGGTACATGGGAGGTACAGACAACAAAGATGAACCCTTTTGCAATACAGTACTGCGTTGTCAGTGAAGGCAAATGTGGGTATACAAGTGGATAGATAGGTGGACAGGCTGAACTAGTAAGTATGTCTATGAAGTGGAGAGTGTACCCAAGACCATGAATAGGGTTGGCAGACAATGGTCCTATAAATGTATTTGCATGATCTGAATCCCCAGATTTATAGTAGAGCAGACAAGGGACAAGATTGTACTCACTTCTTGGTCACAGCCAGCTACCCAGAGAGACCGAGTGATTGAACCTGTGGGCTCAGGATCATAGTCGCAGGGGACATCAAGCTCAATTGGCATAGCATACTGCACAAAACATTGTTCCACCTCCTACTTTGGTGAGTAGTGACTGGTATCTTAAAGGCTTGCAAACAGCCATCTAGATGCGATGATAGGTCTCTCCTCGTCCAGGGAAAAGAAGAATGAAGAAAACCAAAGATTCATGGAAATAATTAGTCCTAGTGACTGGTACACCATGCGATCCACAGCCTATACGACTAAGAGACCAGAAGAACTAGATGGTGCCTGACTACCAATGTCAACCACTTGGAGGGGGATCTATGTAGGAAATCCTGGATGGAGAGAGAGAACAATGTGGAATAAAACTCAAAATCATTTGGAAAAAAAATGAGGGACCAGATTTGCTGGTCTGATAGAGCCTGGTGGAACCACTGAGACTATGGCCTTTAGCTGCCCTTCAGGTGTGGAATTGAACCCACACCTGTGGCTTCCAGCCAAGCTAAAGACAGGATAGGAATTGAACATTGACCTGAGGTAAATAAACTCCTTGGAGAGAACAATCATGGGAGAAAGAAGGGCTGTTTATGCATAGTGAGACAGCTCACGGGGTAGGGGTGCATGGAGGGATGGACACAGGGAAGAGGTGACTGTGAGGAGGAAGTGGGAGGGGAGCTGTTGCATTGTGGTGAATTGTGGTCAA
>NW_006921692.1:9616845-9624325 GCF_000298275.1 Orycteropus afer afer
CCTACTTCCGTAGTGATACTGCCTCGGAAACCCAAGGAGGGGTCGCTATGAGTCGGGGCCGACTCCACGGCACATAACAACAACAACAACAATTTGTCATGCAAGTTCTGCTGAAACCTGGTCAGTATCATAGCAACACACAAGCCTCCACTGACTGACAGATGGCAACTGTACTTTAGGTTCATTTACCAGAAAGCAAACATGGCTCTCCTGTAATCAAAGGAAAGAATTCTGTCACTGAACCACCATTGCCTCTATTTTTCTTAACCTTATCAATATTGCTTTGTGATGCATGACAATATTGTTGTTGTTGTTGTTTGCCGTCAAGTCAGACCCGACTCATAGCGACCCCTCCTTGGGTTCCCGAGGCAGTATTACCATGAAAGTAGATTGCCCCATCTTCCTTCTGAGGAGCGGCTGGTGGGTTTGAACCGCCAGCCTTCTGGTTAGCAGTCAAGTGCCTTAGGTACTATGCTACCAGAGCTCCTCATGACAATATTAGGTGGTCTAAAATTTGAGTAAGCTATCTTGTGGACACTTAGTATGTTTGTTAGTGTTCAGAAGAAAACTGATTTTTATGTCAATTATGTTGTATCATTTTGAAAGATTTTTCTAAAATCATTACAAAGTGAAAACTATGTACTCAGTTCTAGAGTTTGGAAAAATATAAGTATCTTTGTATTTTTATTAGTTAGAAGTCATTGCTGATGGCATAGCAAATCTATCCCTTTGGTGGATTAAAATCTTTATATTCTTGTTGCTAGGAAATATGCCACTTATTCTCTCAGTGGTTAAAAAAGAGAGAAGCTAATATCCTTCACTCCTATTTTCAACACATAGGTCACGGGAAGAATAGATTAAATTTGAAGCCATAAGTTTTGTCAAGTTTTATTTTCAAATGCCCACCAAGCAGAACATCTAAAATTAAATTCTAAGTGGCATTTATGAAGAAGGAGTAAATTTTAGTCTCTTCTCTGGCATAATTAAGGTAGATGAATCGTTTTTATAGTACTTTCCCAAAGCTCTAAATGTCCACTCTTTGGATCTTCCCCTTAGTTAAATATATGGCTATTATTAAAAACAGATTCTAATCCTTACACCTTTATTACTTATATGTCCACATTAAGGAACTGATGGATAGGTCAATATACTGCCTTCATAAAATCCTTCCTAAGAACATTTTTATTGAATTCCCAAATGTTATAATACTCAAAAAGATCATTTAAAGAAAAATTTATTATTAATGTAACAGAATTTTTGTTGTTATTATTATGTTGATGTCATTGTTATGTGCTGTCAAGTTAGTTCTAACTCAAAGTGACCCTGTGTACAGCAGAAGGAAGTACTGCCCAGTCCTGCACTATCTTCACAATCTTTGCTATACTTGAACCCATTATTGCAGCCACTGGATCAATCCATCTCCTTGAGGGGCTTTCTGTTTTTCATTGACCCTTGGATTTACCATGCATCATATCCTTCTCCAAAGAATGGTATGTCCTGATAACATGACCAAAATACAAGGGACAAAGTGTCACCATCCCAGCTTCTAAGGAGCATTCTAGCAATAGTTCCTCCAAGACAGATTTGTTCATTCTTCTGGCAGTCCATGGTCTATTCAATATTCTTCACCAATACATAATTCTGATGCATCAATTTTTCTTCAGTCTTTCTTATTCATTGTTCAGCTTTCACATGCATATAAGGTGATTGAAAATACTGTGGGTTGGGTCAGGGGCACCTTGTTCCTCAAAGTGACCTCTTTGCTTTTGAAAACTTTAAAGAAATCTTTTGCAGCAGATATTCCCAATGCATTATTTTTTAAAAAAATTTAATATGTACATTTTTAATATATATTGTTAAATATATTTACCCAGTGTAGTATTGTTTGTTGTTGTTGTGTGCCATCGAGTCGGACCCGACTCATAGTGACCCCTCCTTGGGTTTCCGAGGCAGTATCACTACAGAAGTAGATTGCCTCATCTTCCTTCCGAGGAGTGGCTGGTGGGTTTGAACTGCCAGCCTTCTGGTTAGCAGTCAAGTGCCTTAGACACTACACTACCAGAGCTCCTGTGTAGTTCTATAGAACAACTTATAAATTTTATTTTGATCCAATTTATTTCAACTTAAAATAAGCGAGTGAAATGAGTTAAGTAAAAGTATTTGAAAGAAGTACCCAAGGTTAAATGAATCTTTCGCAATCTGTATTTGAATTGCATGCAGTGTGCTACTTATAGTCTTTTAATGTTTATTTTTAGGCTTTTTTCATTTATGCCCTTTTGAATTATATCTTAAATTTTTGTAATATTCTAAATTAATGCTTAAATAATTGGTCACTCCCCGGAAGGAAGGTTGGGCAATCCTACTTCCGTAGTGATACTGCCTCGGAAACCCAAGGAGGGGTCGCTATGAGTCGGGGCCCACTCGACGGCACATAACAACAACAACAACATTCTATGTCACAAGTAGGTCATGTTAAAATTAGCCATAGATATTTCAATGGGACCTCAGTATGTAACTTTTTGATAATGCATGAAATTCAATAGAAGGCAGTTCTAAATTGAATGTCACCCAAGAGGGACATGCAGTTACTAAACTGTATTGAAGGCCTCATTATAAGTGTATTTCCCCTTGAAAGAAATCCTAAATCACAGGTCTTTCTTACAGAGCAACATAGCAAGATGCTCTTCTATACAGAACATTCTTCTGAGCTTTGTGACCAAAAATATCTGATTTAATACTTAAACTCTGGATTGAGAGCAAATTTGATTTTTTTTCCAGTGTGAGTTGAGAGAAACGCATCTACAGTAGACAAACATCAGAATACCCAGCATGCTTGTGGACAGCAAGGAACCCTCAAGAAGGCACTTTAATGAGCTCAGTGTGTAAGCAAAATATAGGCCGGTTACTTCTAATAAAGTGACTAATGTTCTCTTTTGATAGAAGTTTGAAATATTTGTATTTCTGTTTTAACCCTCTAAGAATAGATCTAGTAAGTACTTTTATTTCTCCCAGGGTTGCTTTTCAATAACCAAAAATGTCTTTCTTACTTTTGACATTTCAATTAGTGTGGCTTTTTATTGATAATAAAATTCTTATCATAAAGCTAGAGGGTAAACTCTCTGTAAGTTTACTCTCTATGGTCATGATCACATGTTCCCTGCACATTACAGTTTAACCCACTGCCAACAAGTCGATTCTGAATCACTGTGACTCTATAGGACAGAGTAGCACTGCCCCCAGAAGGTTTCTAAGGCTATAAATCTTTACTGAAGCTTACTGCCAAATCTTTCTCCCATGGAGTGACTGGTGGGTTCAAATCTCCAAGAGTTTAACCACTGCATCACCAGGTCTCCACAAATTATAGGTAGATGAACTAAATGTGCAACATGGGATCAATTTTGCCTATAGATGTGTCCCTGTCTACTCATGATATAAGTTTAAGAACCCAGGGAGTTGTCCTTTACCTTTCCCATATCTCCTTGCTCTTTGGTATCAAGATAAACCTTTGGCAGAAGATAAAATTCTTTATATCATTAGAGATAACCTACATAAAGCAGACAACTCTGGAAGATTAAAAGATCGACTTAAATGCATACTACGGTAAAAAAAAAAAAAAAAGACTGAGAGGAAACTTTCCAGAAAGAAGGCTTTGAAATGAAGAGAGGATGAGGATAATAAATGTTTGAACTGGAGTTGCAGTATATGTTATGTAAATGGAGGAGCAGAGAGATAGAAAAGGAGGCATAAGTATGCACAGAGCAACATATAATAAATGTTATTCTGAGTGTCTTTAGCTTTTCCAGAACTTGTAGAGCTCTATGTCCCAAGAGCTGCATATAAGTATACAGGAAATAAGGGATATATTGAATTAATTATTGTCTTTTTATGCAACTCCTTTGAATTAGGACAAGTAAGCACAAAGCAAAGGCTCTGAGCTTGAAGATTTTATATCTTGTGCAGAGAGATTGATTCATATGAGTCATGGAGCTTACTCTGCTCCATGCAGAGAAGACTTAACTATTTTTGTGCGTACATTAACTCTCACTTATCAGTCTCTGAATCATTGAGCAAACACAGTTGCCTATAAATGGTGACCATAAAAATGTGTTTGATAAGAAATAACAAGTGTGAATATTTTTAAAGCAGGCTTTCAGATGCCTGATTTTCCAAATGAATCATTTTGGATGAAAGGGGAATATATTGAAAATAAATTATAAGCTGAAAAACTCAATTTCTGAGCACTTTGGCTATCAATGTTTGCTACAAACAAATGTCTACAATTTCAAAAGACTGCTATTAAAACATCTGAACATTGAAGCAGTAAGCTAGTTTATGGCTTGCAAAGACATATCCATTATGACCACTAAAGATTTTCAGGTAAATATGTATGAATAAAGGAGCCCTGGTGGCATAATGATTACGTGCTCAGGAGCAAATATCAAGGTCAATCATTCAAACCCACAAGCAGCTACAAATAAGAAAAGATTTAGCAATCTGCTCTTACGAAGACTGTTGTTGGGTTCTGTCTCATAGTGACCTTATGGTACAGAGTAGAGCTGCCTCTATCACTTTTCCTAAGCTGTTATCTTTACAGGAGCAGATCACTAGGTCTTTTCTCCTGGGGATCCTCCGGTGGATTCTAACTGCCAACCTTTTGGTTAGAAGATGAACACTTAATTATTGGACAACCAGAGCTTCTTCCCATAAAGATTTTATAGCCTAAGAAATTCAATGGGACAGTTCTGCTCCGTCCTATAGGGTCAATGTCAGTTGGAATAGACTCACACAACAATAGTATACATCAATAAAGGGGAAATATAAAAACTTGTATATAGAAATAAGGAAGACCACAGAAGAATGGATTCATTTGAATTGTGGCATTGGCAAAGAATGCTAGAAATACTATGGACTGCCAGAAGGATGAACAAGTCTGGCTTGGAAGAAATACAGCTGGAATTCTCCTTAGAAGCAAGAATGACCAAACTTCACCTCTTGTACTTTGGTCATGTTGTCAGAAGGGACTAGTCCCTGAAGGAGGATATAATACTTGGTAAAGTAGAGCATCAGTGAAAAAGGGGAAGACCCTCAAGGAGATGGACTGACACAGTGGCTGTTGATGAGCTCAAGCATAGCAAAGATTGTGAGGATGGCACAGGAGAGGGTTGTGTTTCATGCTGGTGTACTTAGGGTTCCCATGAGTTGAAATCATGAAATCAACTCCATGGCACATAACAACATCTCAGATTAAAAAAAAAAAAAAAATCTCTTCTTAAACTAACAATATAACCATGACTTTACATATTTATCTTTTATTGTTAACATGGCCCAAACTTGCTGTATCCAAGAGTTTTAGTCATATTATTTCTCACTTTTTAAACATTTTCTTTAATATTTAACACTGCTTTACTCCTTAACATTGCTTCTCTCTTGGCTTCCAGATAAGTCAGTAATTGTAATAGTCTTAACTAACATTTATTAAGCACTTTTTATGGGCAAGACAATATATTATTTGAACAGGTATTAACCATTTGTTTTTTAACAATATTTGAAGTAGATAATATGTCATTTCACAGATGGAAATATTGTAACTCAGTTTAAGAGTTGGCTAATACTACTCAATTAGTAAGTGACCCCTAAAAAGTTTTATGTTAGTCATTCTGATTCCAAAGGCCAACAAGTTCTTAGTTACTTCTTTCTAACATCTCCTTTAACAGCACTGTAACTTTAGATCTCTGATTCTTTTCCTACAGCTACTGTTCTATCTTATTTGTGATATTTTTATTACTCTATTAGTGTCCTCCATAATTCACTAAAGGAGCTGTAGTGGCACAGTGTGTAAGGTATTTGTGCAGTTCAAACCCACCAGCTGCTCCTCAGGAGGAAGATGAGGCATTCTACTTCTGTGAATATTTACAGCCTTAGAAACCCAATGGGAGTCGCTGTGAGTTGGAATTGACTCGATAGCAGTGGGTTTTTTTTTTTATTATTATTATTCACTAATTTGTTTTATTTTCTCTATGCTGTCTGTTTTAGCCAGCTCATTAACTCCTCATTGTCTCTCCTAATTACTCATATATGTTCCAGTTCCACATTTCCATTTGCCTCTTAATTATCACTAATAGCTTCTTTTTCATATAAAGCAGAATGTGGATATATAAAATTATACTAAGAGAGGTAGATTCAGAACCAAGAATTTTAGGTCCTTGTTATAGATTTGATAATTAACTATCTAGACTTGTAAATGGCACTTAAAATCTCTAGATTCAGTTTCTGTATCTCTAAAGGGATGCAATTTAACTAGACAATCTTTAAAGGCCATTGCCAATTTTAAAAATTTGTAATTTTTTTTTAAATCAAACCAAATGTCTTCTGAAACATACTCTTCTCTCCAACTATTCCATTTTTCCTTTTGAAAATTCCATTAACTGCTATGGTGGCATTTTGGACATTGATCCATTCCCTTATGTGATTTTTTAATACAGAGGTATAAAGTTCAGTAATTTTCTGTACAAATGTGTTTATCTTGCTTTACAGAATAAAAATCTCATTCTCAGTTGTACAATCATATTGGGATATTTGGTAAACGAAGCTAACACATATTAGCAGTTATGAGCCAAGCTCCATTGTACTAACTATTATATATTAGCAAATAACTAGTTTGTCAGTATTGATACTGCAACAAAAAGATCTAAATTGAATAAAATTACAAGAAGTTCCTGGATTATGAACAAATTCCATTCTTATACATTTTAGTCAAATTTGTATTTAAGTTGGAACAGTTAGGTACAGTTTGAATCTAATGTTAGTCAAATGTTTGCCTTAGTGTATGGTATTTAGTGTACTTTTATACGCATAAGAAACATTAAAGAAACACTTTCAGATCAACCAAAACATCTTTAACATAATAATCCAGTAATAATAGTGATGTTTTCATATACATTGCAAAGCAGTACCCATTTGTTATTACAAACCAATGTATATATCTTGAATTTTTAATATAATAGGTTTTAAGAGAGTTGGTTCATAACTATGGATTGTATGCAAGTAGGTTGTTCATAACCTGCAGACTTCCTGTACTGCATTAGGGGAAATAGGCTGTTTGCTCGTGTCTTAGTATGCTGAAGAATAATCTTCAAGCAGAATAAGATGCAATGTCTTTTTCTTTGATCTAAATTTGCATGCCTTTACATACCAACAGCAAGGAAAATAGAAAACGCAGTGTTGCCAAAGATCCCCCTAAGACCTGTGGTAAGAAAGGAGAGGCTGCCTTCCTTCAATGGTCAAGTTAGAAGTCATAGATTCTTACCACTTTAGGTAGACTTTGAGGCTAGGAGAAGTGAAATATTTCCAGTAATTTGTGGGTCCCTAGCCCTCCTGTTTAGGAGCTCTGGTAGCACAGTGCCTAAAGCACTTGACTGCTAACCAGAAGGCTGGCGGTTCAAAGCCACCAGCCACTCCTCGGAAGGAAGGTTGGGCAATC
>NW_006921692.1:9627125-9632147 GCF_000298275.1 Orycteropus afer afer
ATAGATATTATCCTATCACTGACAGCATTGTGTTTCAGGACAGATCTTGAAACATCCTTTGTGATGATGATGCCACACCATTCCTCTTCAAACTGTCATTCTTGGCATAGTAGATCACATGGTTGTCTGATAAAAAGTGGCCCAAACCAGTCCATTTCAGCTCACTAATTCCAAGGATATCAATCTTTATGTGTTCCATTTCCTTTTTGACAACTTCCAATTTTCCTATATTCATACTTTATATATTCCATATTCTGATGATTAATTAATGTCTGCAGCTGTTTCTCTTCAATTTGAGTGGTGCTACATCAGCAAATGGAGGTCTTGAAAGCTTTACCTTATTCATAGGAGTAAGGCTATGTTTACTCAGATGATGCAGCTCTTTCCCAGTCCTATTTTGAGAGCTTCCTAACCTAACCGGACTATTCATAAAGTTGCATGGTAATGTGGGGAGGAAAGAGAACCCAGGCAGGCCCAAAGCAGCAGGATGGGAGAGCGGGAGAAAGGGGATTAAAAGTCAGGAACCCAGACAGGAGCAGTCAGCTGCAGGGATCCAGGTGAGGAGAGGGAACCCAGGCAGGCCCAAAGCCGCAGGGTGGGAGAGCAGGAGAAAGGGGATAAAAAGGGCAGGAACCCGGACAGAGGAGGAGTCAGCCGCAGGGACCCAGGTAAGGGTGGTACGAGAGGTTTCCAACAGGAAGACAAATCTGTCTGTTGGTTGTCCTACTGTGGTGACATGTTGATGTGAGTTTTGAGGCTGGTTTTTCAAACCCAGCGAGATGTACATGGTGCACAGGTATCAGCCCAGCTTACAGACTGAGACAGACTAGAAAGAAGGAAGAGGCCGTCTACTTCTCAAAGAATTGGCCAGGGAAAACCTTACAAATAGCCAGTCAGTCTAGGTACCTGTTATTCATTCATTCTCCTACAGTCATAACCAAGAGCCAAGTAGACCCATATTTGAATTGTATCAACTTTGCCAAAGTTAAAATTGTTCTATTATAATCAAGTTGCATAGATTTAGGCTCATAATTGCTAATATGTGTGATTTTTTTGCACATGTAAGGAATAGAGACTGAAAATTTATTAGAGGCAGTCAGGAGATCAAAAAAGAAAGCCTCATTACAAAGTGACATTTCTTAGGGAGATTCAGGCACTGCAAAGGGGCTTATCAGAGACTCTTTCCAAGATTGTCTCTGTAATTTTTCCACAGTAAACCTGGAAATATGTGACCTGATATTTTTATCGTTATCAACAGATTTGATTCACCTGCATGACTGAAATCATTATGCAGTAAGTATTTGAAAAGATTGATAAAACAAGAACTGTAGCTGAATTCCCAAAATGATCATTTCATTGTAAATATATACTAATACTACAAGCCATTTGAATCTACATTTGTGTTTAAATAAAAAATATTTAATAAAGAAACAGAAAAAAAATTAAAAACCATGTTACTAATATATTTAACTGAAAGTGAAAATAAATGGAGCTCTTTTTTGTTTAAACAATTATCCGGTAAGCTTCCTCCAACAATATAAGAAAACAGCATGAACAAGTAAATAAACAAATCCATTTATTTGTTCTCTAAACTGAAATTACTTGGCTCAAAGAATTACACATTCAGCTATCATTCTGTTAAAGGAAAATCAGGACCTGATAATCAAGAAACAAACTTTCTTGGCATTAGTGAATTACTACTACATGACATTAATTTCATGCTTGTCTACTCTGGTAAGCTGGGAATAGTTATAGATAGTTAGAAAACATAGAAAAGTTAGAATAGGGTAAAACAGTGTCTTTAAAAAAAAAAAGATAAGCGTTTAAAATCTAACCTGTTTTGAGATCTCTAGGTACTCCCAGCATTGCTTCTGTGTCTCAATCATGACCTTGAATGAACATCTGACTTGAAGAAAGTTATGACACACTATTATATGCAAAATTCTCTCTCCATATAGCCTGCTCCAGGAAAATCTAGTTCAAAATTCCTTCTGGGACACAGCATCATCTAGAGATTTAGCCTAGACCTTCAGATCTAAGGCTGCCCTGGATTCCTACATTTTGCATATCGGATAGAGAATGTCTCTACAAAGTGTTTTTAACCATACATCTCAAATACTTAAAATTTTCACCACAAAATCCCATTTCAGTATTTAAAATTAATAGTTAATAGTTAAATGGTATGTATGATGTTCCATACAAACATATTGCTGACAGTATGACAATTACCAAAGGCTTGATTGTTAAGATTTTCAAAACAAAAGCTCTCATAGTAGGTCAGGAGTATGAGTCTCCTGATCAGAATTCCAATAAACCATCTCATAATTATTGTTGTTGTTAGGTACTGCCTAGTGGGCTCCAACTCATAGTAACCATACATACAACAGAACAAAACACTTGTGTGCCATCCTCAAAATCCTTGCTATACCAGAGCCCATCCTTGTAGCCACTGTGTCAATCCATCTTGTTGAGGGGCTTTCCCTTTTTTGCTGACCCTACACTTTACCAAACATGATATCCTTGCCCAGGGAATGGTCCCTTCTGACAACATCACCAAAATATGTGAGAAAAGTCTGGCCATTCTCCCTTACAAGGAACATTCTGGCTGCACTTTTTCCAGGACAGATTTGAATGGTACTTTCAATATTCTTTGCCAACACCACCACTCAAAAGCATCAATTCTTCTTCGATCTTCCTTATTCATTTACAGCTTTCACATGCATATGAGGCTATTGAAAATACCATTGCTTGGGTTAGGTGCACCCTAGTCTTCAAAGAAACATCTTTGCTCTTCAGCATTTTAAAGATGTGTTTTCTAGCAGATTTTCCCAGTGCAATACAATGTCGAATTCTTGACTGCTGCTTCCATGGATGCTGATTGTGGATCCAAGTAAAATGAAATCTTTGACAATTTCAATCTTTTCTCCATTTGTTGTGATGGTATTTATTGCTCCATTTGTGAGAATTTGCATTTTGCTTGTGTGGAGGTGTAATCCATACGGCAGCCTGTAGTCTTTAATTTTCTTCAATAGGTGCTTGAAGGCCTCTTCACTTTCAGCCAGCAAGGTTGTATCATCTGCATACTGCAGGATGTTAATGAGTCTTCCTCCAATCCTGATGTTACATTCTTCATATAGTCTACCTTCTCAGATTATTTGCTCAGCATACAGATTTAATAAGTATTGTGAAAATATACAACCCTGACACACACCCTTCCTGATTTTAAACCATACAATAGTCCCTTGTTCTGTTTGAACAACAGCCTCTTAGTCTGTGTACACTTTCCTCATGAGCACAATTAAGTGTTCTGGAATTCCCATTCTTCTCAATATTATCTACAATATGTTATGATCCACAAAATTAAATTATTTTGCATAGTTTTATTGACAAGGATATCACACATGGTAAAGTAGAGGGTCAGCCAAGATGGGGAAGACCCTCGAAGAGATATATTGACACAGCGGCTGCAATTATGAACTCAAAAGCACAGCAAGGATTATGAGGATGGTGCAGGACCAGGCATTGTTCCATTCTGCTGGACATAGGGTCATTATGAATGGAAGCCACCTCCATTCATTTAGGACGGCACCTAAAAGCAACAATACTTACAAACCCACTGCCGTGGAGTCAGGTCTGACTCAGGGAGACCTGTCCTTGGGTTTCCCAGGTGATTTCACTGCAGAAGTAGATTGCCCAACCTTTCTTCCGGGGAGTAGCTGTTGGGTTTGAATCACCAGCCTTCTGGTTAGCAGACAGATGCCTTAGGCACTACGCCACCAGAGTATGGACCCTGGTTTTTCACTGATGCCCAGACCTAATCTCCAGAGGTTCATATTGAGTGGTTTTAGGGTAGGATCCAGGTATTGACATTTATTTCTAAAGTCCCCTAGGTCAATCTATTCTGCAATCAAGGTTGAGAAACACTTGTTTAGAAACCCAGTGAGGGCAGGGACCATGTATCTAATACACTTTCTAATTTTAGAAAGTGAAAAAACTAATAGGCTTTTTGTTAAAAATCTAGATCCTCAGGCTAGTCACAAAAATTCTAGTTAAGCAGGTCTCAAAAAACCCTAAAGAATATGCATTACTAACTACTATCCCCTGTTGTTCTAATATAGAAGGTCTAAAGTTGAGAGTTTGGGGCAAAAAAAAAAAAAAAGTTTTGTGCATTATATAGCAAAGAATATTTTTAGTCACAGGGGCTCAATTCCAATCTGTCAAATAGAATATTTTGGGAAATACACTTATTTTTGTGATTGATTGCATAGGAAGTAACAATCTCAAGAGTTTGACTGTGGCAATGACTTAGTGGCCTTTGTTTAAGGGTGAAGAGAAGTTCCATGCCATTAATGGCAAAGATGAGGCAGCAGAGCAGGATACGAACTATAGGGATAAGGTCAATATATATATTTAGTGGACATCTGTTGTTTTGTGTAACTATCCTTTTTTCCCTACTTTAGTGCCTGTTAATGTGTAGTCCCTGGACCAGTAACAACAGAATCACCAAGGAATTTGTGAAGGTATATATTTTGTGTTCCATTACAAACTTATTAAATCAGAAACTCTGGATAGGACCCAGCAATCTGTATTTTAATAAGCCCTCTAGGTTATTCTGATGCTTACAAAAATTTAAGAATCACTGCCTTCTTTTGCTATTAGTTCATCCTGATTTTCCTTAGGGTGTTGGCCTAATGAAGAATGTGCTTTCTTCTTTGTTTGTCTGTTTGCTTTTTAATGATAATTAATTACTTGTGCAGTAATGTCATCATTTTTGCATCCCCTTTGCTTGTTAGAAATTATATCCTGAATACAATAATAAAAAGTGGAGGTTTTGGCCAATCAGATGCAACTGCAGTCTATAGTAAGACAAAATCATGGCAGTCTTGCCTCTTCACCTACTGAAACATGTGGTTTTAATTGTTTGGTGAGAAAATGATTCACTCTGTATCAGACTGTTGCCATATATTTTCTGAAACGGCAGGAGCAAATCTGAAAAAATTATAGCAAAAAAAAAAAAAAAAA
>NW_006921692.1:9632318-9633027 GCF_000298275.1 Orycteropus afer afer
CACCACAACTCAAAAGCATCGACTCTCCTTCGATCTTCCTTATTCATTATCCAGCTCTCACATGCATACGAGGCGATTGGAAATACATTGGCTTGTGTCAGGCGCACCTTAGTCCTCAAGGAGATATCCTTGCTCATCAGCACTTGAAACAGTTCCTTCGCAGTTGACCTTCGCAGTTGACCTTCCCAATGCTACACGTCGTCTAATGTCCTGACTGCTGCTTCCATTGGCATTGATTGTAGAATCAAGCAATATGAATTCTTTCATAACCTCAATCTTCTCTTCATTTCTTGTGATGCTGCTCATTGGTCCAGTTGTAGGGATTTTTGTTTTCTTTATATTGAGATGTAATCCATACTGCAGACTATATTCAACCTTCATCAGTAAGTGCCTCAAGTCATCCTCACTTTCAGCAAGCAAAGTTATATTGTCTGCATATCTCAGGTTGTTTTGATTCTTCCTCCAATCCTGATGCCACATTTTTCTTCATGTAGTCCAGCTTCTCAGATTATTTGCTCAGCCTGTAGATTGAATAAATAGGGGGAAGGATACAACCCTGACACACTCCCTTCTTGATTTTAAACCATGTAGTGTCTCCTTGTTCCATTTGAACGACAGCCTCTTGGTCAAGGTACAGGTTCCTCATGAATACAATCAAGTGTTTGGGAATTCCCATTCTTCTCAATGTTATCCATAATTTGTCATGATC
>NW_006921692.1:9639986-9686800 GCF_000298275.1 Orycteropus afer afer
TTGAACCGCCAGCCTTTTGGTTAGCAGTCAAGTTCCTTAGGCCCTATGCTACCATAGCACTCGATAAACAAAATTTCTGTTAAAAGTAACCTCAGTGGTGCTCACCAAGAAGTAGTGTTTTATGTTCTTCCTTCATAAACATCCGAAGGTCTTCATTTGGCAGTTTTCACCATATCTCAGCAGCACCGCCTTCTGTAATCACTGAGAAAATGATTGCTGTTATCTGCCACCCCATGTACAACAGAGCCAACAGTTACATAAGGTCATTTCAAAATGTTTGCCTTTCTGGAAACGTGCTTTCCATTTAGTGATTGACAAGAAGTTTACACAGTTAATTGCTGAGGATTGTAGCCCTGTGTTGTTTATATTCAGATACATTATTCTGGATATGCTGTGTTTTCCAGAAAGAGAAGGACAGTTGTAGGAATGTGAAAGCTTTTCCTTAGGATGTTCTGTATTGAAGATTATTATTTTAAAGTCTCTTTTGCAATATTTATCATTGAGAAGATTGTTGTGCACTCCACAACAATATTTCAAATAATATTTAAAAGAGCTAATATTTATAGAGCATTTGCATGTGCTTTTATAACAAGTATTTATATTTATATGAAAGGTTTATGCATATTATACTTGAAACATATAAAATTATTTTCTAGTAATTTTTACTAAAAATACAGTTTTGTATGTATTATTTCATTGGCATTCATGGAAACTCTGTGGGGTATGTATCATTATCATTGTTTAATAGATAAGAAAACTGAGTCTCAGAAATGCTAAGTAACTTGTCCTCGTTAGTAGTGAGCTAAAATTTGAACCTGAGCTGTATGACTTGAGAGCTCATGCTCTTGATGATATTGTTTAATAAAATGCTATAGACTTCAGATGCCTTTCTGAAAATATATTCTTCCAGATCCTGCTGCATCGTCACAATGGTACCTGTGTTTAACCCATCATTGCAGCCACTGTGTCATGCCATCTGTTTTTCGCTGACCCTCTATTTTACCAAGCAATGTGCCATCTCCAAGGAGTGCTCCCTCCGAATACCATGTCAAAGTAAGACAAAGTCTCACCATCATCACTTCTAAGGACAATTCTAGCTGTATTTCTCCCAAGACAGATTTGTTCATTCTTCTGTCAGTCCATGGTATATTTCATATTCATTGCCAACACCATAATTCAAATGCATCAATTATTCTTTGCCTTTCCTAATCCAGCTTTCACATGCAGATGATGCAATTGGAAATATCTTCTTCCTAGTTTGTTTTAGTCTGGAAGCTCCACTGAAACTTGTCCACCATAGGCGAGCCTGCTGGTATTTGAAATACACACCAGTGACATAGCTACCAGCATCACAGCAAGACACAAGCCATTACAGTATGACAAAGAGACAAGTAGTGGATAACATGTTTTGCTCATCACATTTTTTCCTAGCGCCTATCAAGTGTACCTTTGTGTTTGTCATATAGGAGACAATAAATATTTATGAGGTAATGAAATATATTAATGGAATTATATAGATACCAAGTACAGTGCTGGCTTTGGAGGATAGATCCAAATTTTACTGGAAAATTCTTCTGCATATAACCCTTAATTTTCTAAAGATAAGATTTAAGATGTATAGAAAATACTATAATTTCCATTTTGAAATTTGCTTGATAAGCTACTCTGACTAAAGATGCATCAAAGGCTTATTTTTCCCCGATAATCTAAACTTTTGAGTACATTTAAAAGTTACTGAATTGCAACTTGGAAATTATTTAGACTGAACTTCTATTCATTGTAAAGAACTTTTTTTGACAGGTAATCATTTGATCTCTATAGAACGTTTCAAGTACAGGGAGCCCATTACTCATAGGACAATCCACTCTACTTTTGAGCAACTTTAATTGTTTAGAAAGTTCTTTCTTAGAGTTGGGTGAAATTTCCTTTCTTGCAACTTTTCCCATTGTTCTTAGTTTTGTCCTCTAGAGCTATACAGAGTGATTGGCTGGACAATCCTTCAAATATTTGAACGTAGTAATCATGTCCCTCTAGGTCTTCTGTGCTCCAGGTTAAAAATCCCCAGTTTCCTCAAATATTTCTCATGCTGTGTAGTTTTACCAATCTAGCGGCCAATTTGTCTTTAAAAATCATCCTGTGATGGAGAAGCATTTTCTATGCAGCTAAGAGGTTGCATAGGGCCATTCCACAGCTTTGAGAGGAGACTAAGCAATGTGTTTACATAGGGATAGGTAAGTTTTGTAAAATTTGCACAAATAAGATACTTAGATCTCAATGGGTTAAGAATGCTTTCATTTTCTGGGTGTTCTGTTGGCTCAGTGCTAACCAGAAGGCTGGCAATTCAAATCCACCAGCCACTCCTCATGAGGAAGATTGGGCAATCTACTTCTGTAGTGATACTGCCTTGGAAACTGTTCTGGTTACCTAGTGCCACTCTGACAGGAATATACCACAAATGGGATGGCTTGAACAAACAGGAGTTTATTCTCTTACAGTTTGGGAGGCTAGAAGTCTGAATTCAAAGTGCCAGGCTCTAGGAGCTGAGTGAAAGCCCATCAACCTTGGGCTTCAGCTCTGCCTCCTGCTTCTGGTCCGCTGAAGCTCGAGGCATATCTTCACTCAGGCCGCTACTGGCTACTGAGACTAACAAGCCCAAGGTCGACAAATAAAATGGCACAGTCTCAATGTTACCAAACCACATGTCAGGCCATTAATTCAAGTCCATTGAAAGTCCCAAGGTCAGCAGAGCATGGCAGGCTACTGAACAACTACACAGCTACATGTAGGGTTCAAGCGTGCCACAAGCTAGAGACCATTCCCCAAAGTTTTTCCTTAGATACAGGAAGCAGACCACATCCATAAGGCAACTACTCAGCTGCTCACAGTAGATTCCACTGGGGTTGATTTCCATTCTCATCATGGGGAATAGTACATCCGACTGCCCAGCCTCTCAACCAGGCCTAGCCAAGTTGATATACAAACTTAACCACCACAGAAACCCAAGGAGGAGTCGCTATGAGTCAGATGTGACTCGACGACAGTGAGTTTGGTTTTGGTTTTGGATTGTCAAAATGGCTTTGGATTGACCATGGGCATTTTTGGAATTGGTTTGTTGGCGATATCTTGTAGTGGTTTAGTGGGATATAAGTGTATGGTTTGCAGTCACTTCTGAGATAACTAAGTTATTATTGTTAGCTGTCTCAGTATAGAAATAGCTTCCAGGAATCTTCCTACATCTGTTGTAACAACTTCCCTGGCATCCTGACTTGAAGACATTGAAGACAACATGGTTAGTGAGTATCACTAGTTCAAAGGGCATTTAAAAATAATTAATGCATAAGAAAACGTGAAATGATCTGAAATCTTACAGTTCATATATTAAGAAAACTAGGGAACAATTTTCCTGAAGTTGAGTACAATCTTGAATACTTATATGACATTACCAATGAGTTATGAAGCTGAAAAAGTGTTTATAAGTAATCAATAACAAACAAATTTAACCAAGCATGCTAGTAGAAAAATCTAATTATCTTTCTCTTCCTTCTATAAAAAAATGTTACAAAACTATGACCTAAAAATGTGTAAACAGCAAATAGAGAAAAGAAAAATGTTTTTCAGAAGTGTGCCAGGGAATTAGTTAACAAACATACTATATTGTTTAATTTTGTGAAATTTGTTGTATATGTCAGTTTTTTACAATTTGTGATTTTTTTTTTTCAGTCTAAACAAAAATATTCATTTTTGTACTTAGTTTTGTATTTGTAATTTTGGGATTTTTAGAGAGGATTCCCTAAATTGAGTAAGTGTAGGGTTCCACAAAACCTGGATCCTTCCCGTGTTCTCAGAACTAGGTAAGATTTGACTAGATAATATGACAATGGAATTCTTATCTCCTTTGATTTAATACGCAACTTTTACTGATGCAGGCTGGACTCCATTAGCTTTTTTGGCAGTCTCACACACTGATTACAGAATTGCTGAATCAGAATCTTGGATCTGAGTGGTGCCTTGAAGGTCATCAAAACCAAACACTCATCTTATGATCAAATCCCTCATTGACGTCCCTGCCAGGGAGTCATCAACACATGGTTGATTGCTTCCAGGGGCAGAAAACTCATTATGTCCTGTGGAACTCATTCCACCTTTGAACAATTCTAAATTTCAGGTTTGAAAAGTGCCTTTCATTAAACTTTCAGTAAAATTAAATCTCTGTATATCTGTGTGTATATTTTCCATAAACCACTTTTTATCTAAATCATCATTGTTGTTTTAAATACCTTCACTGAGGTATAATTCACATGCCATACAATTTATCCATGTAAAGTATATGTTGAATATTTTTTGTATGTTCACAAATTATACAACCATCACCACTATATAACTTTAAAGCATTTTTCCTCCAAAAGAATCCCTGTATCCATTAGTTGTCAATCCTCATTACCCCTAGAACCCCTGATTCAACCCTGAGCAATCACTAATCTACTTTCTGTCTCTATAAATTTAGAAACATACAATATGTAGTGTTTTGCTAACAGCTTATTCACTTAGCATAATGCCTTCAAGATTTCAACATTTTTTTATAATCCTAAATGTAGGACTTTATATTCTTCTCCATTAAATTTTATCTTTTTAGTTTTTTGTACCTAATGTAAGCCTTTGCTCTTCTCCCAAGTTGTTCCACCACCACAGTGCCAAAAGAGGTCAATTCTCTAGTAATGTGCTGGAGAGGACTATTAGTTGAGAAATCATTTGTGGTCCTCAAAATAATTGCATTGTTTCATCTTGGTACTGCAGTTGATCTTTTGAGAAGTTCAAGGTTGAAAACACCCATCATCATTAATTTTTGAATATACGTAAATGTGTGAGTGATCTATAAAATCACCTAGGCATGTGATCTAAAACTGAGTGAACAAGTAAGATCTCTCTGACAGATACCTATTCCAAACCTGCCAGTTTTGTGATGAAAAATTTAGCATACCACTGCCCAATCTGCTTCTCAACTTAAGCAAATTAAAAACAACCAATCTGGGAAATTATTCACTTTTAAAACAGAGAGTACATCTCAGAAAAACCTTTTGATCAGAGAATGAGACTTGGAGAACATCATATTTTGGATTCCATGTTCAGGTTCTTTGTTCACAAACCAATTTTAATACAAATAAAGTTTGTTTAATATTAATGTCAAAGTCAAAGATGAAATGGAAGAGAAAGAAAGTGGTGTCATATAAGGGAAACATGACATCCCAGGTGTAAAGGAATGAAATAGTAGTTGCTAAGGTAATCAATCTTGCCTGCTAACCAGACAGCTGGCGGTTCAAACCCACCAGCCACTCCCCGGAAGGAAGGTTGGGCAATCCTACTTCCGTAGTGATACTGCCTCGGAAACCCAAGAAGGGGTCGCTATGAGTCGGGGCCGACTCGACGGCACATAACAACAACAACAACAACAAGGTAATCAATGCCTTTAAGTCAAATATATTTGTGTGTTCATCTGTCATCTTTAAGGGTTATTAAATGACTTAATTTTTTTTAATAGTGAAAATCACAAATTACATAATTATAATATATCCTACAAATTACTAGTTATTTATAATGTTATCATTAAAAGTTAGTGATAATCACATGCAAATACTCTTCCTGATATTATTCATTTTAAAAGTGACTTTTACATAATAAAATAATTATCTTTGCAATGTGAGTCCTAGGGGAAATAAATCTATATGTTTTTTCAATTTCCAAAAAATTTTATAAAACAATTATTTGGTATTGTTATGTTAAACAATTGTTGTTGTTCGTTGCCATTGTGTTGATTCTAACTCATAGCGATACTATGTACATCGGAATGAAACAGCATCATCCTCACAGTGTTGTTGTTGCTAGGTGCTGTGGAGTCAGCAATGACTTATAGCAACCCTATGTACAACAGGGGCTCTGGTAGTGTAATGCCTAACGGCACTTGACTGCTAACCAGAAGGCTGGTGGTTCAAACCCACCAGCCACTCCTCGGAAGGAAGATGGGACAATCTATTTCTGTAGTGATACTGCCTTGGAAATCCAGGGAGGGGTTGCTATGAGTTGAGGCCGACTTGATGGCACATAACAACAACAACAACATGTACAATAGAACAAAACACTGTCTATTGTGCATAATCCTCACAATATGTTAGAGCCCACTGTTGCAGCCATTATGTCAGTCCATTTCACTGAAGGTCTTCCTCTTTTTCGCTGACTTTCTATCAAGCATGATGTTCTTCCCCAGGCACTGGTCACTGCTGATAACATGTCTAAAGTACATGAGATGAAGTCTCAGCATCCTCACTTCTAAGGAGCATTCTGGCTGTACTTCCTTCAAGACAGATTTGTCCATTCTTCTGGCAGTCGATGGTATTGTCAATATTCTTCACCAAAATGTAGTTCAAAGGCATCATTTCTTCATCAGCCTTCCTTATTTCCAGCTTTTACATACATATTAAAAATACTATGGCTTGGGTCAGGCACATCTTAGCCCTTAAGGTGGTACCTTTGCTTCTTAACACTTTAAGGAGATCTTTTGCAGAAGATTTGTCTAATATAATACATTGTTTGATTTCTTGACTGCTGTTTTCATGAGTGTTGCTTATCGATCCAAGTCAAATGAAATCCTTGACAATTTTAGTCTTTGCTCCTTTTATCATGATGTTGCTTAGTGTTCCAGTTGTTAGGATTTTTCTTTGCTTTATATTGAGGTGTAATCCATACTGAATACTGCAGACTTTGATCTTCATCAGTAAATGTTTGAAGTCTACATTTTCAGCAAGCAAGGTTAAGTCATCTGCATATCACAGGTAGTTAATGAGTCTTCCTCCAATCATGTCCAGCTTCTTGAATTATTTGCTCAGCATATAGACTGATTATGTATAATGGAAGTATATAACCTTGACACACACCTGACTTTAAACCACACAGTATCCCTTTATTCTTTTCATACAACTACCTCTTGGTTTATGTGCAGGTTCCACATGAACAAAATTAAATGTTCTGGAATTCCCATCCTTCCTAATGTTATATATAACTTGTTATGACTCACATAGTTGAATGGCTTTCCATAGTCAATTAAACAATTACTTGGCATCACTGGCTTTTTTTTTTTTTTAAATATGGTAGCTGTCACCAACATGTTCATTATCTCTGTTGTCAGATGATCTAGTTCTGGTGATGCAATAGGTAGTTAGCTTTGATTGTGTAAACTTCAAGCTCTTAGGGTACTGTTTTGGTTACCTCTGTGCTGCTCGAACAGAAAATATACCACAAATGGGATGCTTGAACAAACAGGAGTTTATTCTCTTACAGTTTGGAGACTTTAAGTCCAAGTTCAAAGTGCCAGGCTCTAGGGGTTGGGTGAAAGCCTCTCAACCTTGGACTTCAGCTCTGCCTCCTGCTCCTGGCCCATTGAAGCTAGAGGTTTTTCTTCACTCAGACAGCTGCTGCCTGCTGAGACTGACAAGCCCAAGGTTGACAAGTAAAAAGGCACAGTCCTGATGCTACCAAATCACATGGCAGGCCATTAATTCAAGTCCATTGAAAGTCCCAAGGTCGGCAGAGCATGGCAGGCTGCTGAACAATGACTTGGCTACATACAAGGTTCAAGCATGATATAAGCTAGAGACAGTTCCCCAAAGCTTCTCCTTAAATACTGGAAGCAGACCACATCCCTAAGGCAGCTACTCAGCTGCTCACAGTAGATTCCACCATAGAGTTGATTACCAGTCTCATCATGGGAAATACTACATCCAGCTGCCCAGCCACTCAACCAGGCCCAGCCAAGTTGACGCATGAACTTAATAACCACAGGTACATTATTTTGTTTTATTAAGTATTAAATGACAATGGTGTACAGATTTTATATCATCATAACTTGCTACCTTCCTTACTCATTACAATTGATTGGCTCCTCTACCTGAGTCAGATCCTCAAATACTCGGTTTAAGATTCAAAGTTGTTAGGCTTACTTATACAGGCTTACTTATTGCTATCTCTCAGCCTCTCAAGATCTAGGCAGTTTGTCTTTAGCATCCACTTTCACAGACAAAAGCTCCCTCATCCTTTCCGTGAGTTTCTAAGCCTAATTTACTCTTTCTGTCTCTTTATCTGATTTCTTGCCCCACCCATTTCAATTTAGGAAAATGAAACAAGGCAAAACAAACCAGATGTAATTGAGTTGATTCTGATTCATGGTGACCCCATGTATGTCAGAGTAGAACTGTGCTCCATAGGGCTCCGTAGGGTTTCAATAGCTGTTTTTTTTTTTTTTTTTTTTTTTTTAAGAAAAGATAGCATGGACTTTCTTTCAAGATGCCTTTTGGTGTATTTGAATCACCAGATTTTCAGTTAGCAACTGAGTGCTTTAACTGTTTGCATCACTCAGGAACACCTTCATTTTTTTCTCTCTGCCTTTCACTTTGCTTCTCCAGAATGACTGAAAATTTCTTTTATTTTCTGAAGCAGAATATTTTATTTCCTAAATTCAACCCCTAGTGCTTGGCTTTCTCCCCAAAATTAAGCTTTTTAAGAAACCTCTTCCAAATACAGAACACTTCTTGTTGTGGATTGAATTGTGTCCACCAAAAAATATGTATTGAATTCCTAACCCCTTTACTTGTAAATATAATCCCGTTCGGAAATAAGGGGTTTTTATTTTTACATTAATGAGGTCATAGCAGTATGGGATGGATCTGAAATCTGTAAAGCAGAAAAGATAGAGACACATACGAGGAGAAGAAGCCATATGAAGACCTGAAGACAGACATACATGGAAGATGTATTTATAAGCCCAAGAATGCTATGGATTACTGGCAGATGCTAGAAACTATAATAAACAAAGAAGGAACTCCCTGTAAAGCCATGCTTTCAATTTGGTCTTCTAATCTCTTGAACTATGAGGAAATAAATGTCTGTTTCACAGCCACCCACTTGTGGTATGTCTGTTACAGCAGCACTAAGAAATTAAAACATTCCCTAAAGCTAACTGTCAAGTATATTTTTCTCCATCTTGTGCATTATCAACTGCCCTATTAATTGCTAAGCCTGCCTTCTCTGCTGTGTCATTTCCAACAAAGACTAGTGATAAAACCAACCAAACACAACACAATCAGAATCTAACTACTTTTTACTACTTCCTACTGCTGCCATCCTACTTCCAGACACCAGTGCTTCCTACCAGATTATTCCTCTAGCTTCCTAAGTGTTCTCCCTGCTTCCTCCCTTGATCCTCTACTGACTACTCCTAACACTGCAATCAGAATGATCTTTATTAAAACATAAATCACTTCTCACCTTAAAACCTTAAAACCTACAATGTCTTTACACTTCACTCACAGTCAAAGTTTAAGTCTTTAAAATGGCCTAAAATATCTTACTCTTCTCTGTCCTTGTCTTCTATTCCCTTAACTCTTTCTTGGGATGCTGTGAGAGCATGAGATTGTTTCTATATAGCCACCACACTGTATGTGATTATGTTTCTATATAATAACCACCACTCTGTATGTGATTATGTTTCTATATAATAGCCACCACTCTGTATGTGATTATGTTTCTATATAACCACCACCCTGTATGTGACCATTTTGAATAGGTAGCCATTTGTCCAAAAAGCCTCAGCACGTACTTCACGCTTAAGTGCTTTAGTTACTAGAAAAACCACAAAGAGTCCTAGTTACCTCACACCTAACTACCTCATCGATACCCTCAAACACATTCCTTAACAACAACCAATCAGTAGATAGCACAGACATACCTTACCTAAAATAGTTAGAAACCACAGTTGGTGGCTTCGGCCTACTAGACAGAGCCAATCAAGTAGGCACAACTAGCAACTTGGAAAATGTCAACCCATCCTGTAATTTTCTAATTAAAACTTCTTTGTTCCTGATTGAGACCCCTATATTAACCCCATTACCCCTGAGTTGGGGGCTCTCAATCCTGAACTGTTGCGTTGGTGATGGTTGAGGATCCGAGCTCGAGCTTGAATAAACAACCCCTATGCTTTGACTTGACGGCACATAACAACAACAACAACAACATGCTTTTGCAGTGGAATCGGCTCCTTGGTGGTCTTTGGGGAATCAGGGTCTGGGCACAACAATGCTTTTACTTCAGAGTTTTTTGCTTCTAGTAATTATTCCCCAGGTATATACATAGTTGGCATGGTCCTTCACTGACACCAAATCTTTTCTTACTGAGAGCTCCCTTTTTCATCTTTCTTGAATTGCTTCCCCTTCCTCCACATTCCTGATCCTCCCTTCCTGTTTTGTTTCCATAGCACTTTTGACATTTGTGTTTACCATATTCTTTGCCTGTCTCTCCCCTCCCCCATCCCTGCTCAGAGTATAAACTTAAAAGAAAAGATTTTTTTTTTTTTTTAATTTCATGTATACTTAGAACCTAACATTCTTCTTGGCACACAATATGTGCTCAATAAATATTTATTAGTTTTTTAAAAAATCAATAAAGAAATTATTGAGATTATTTCTCATTTACCCCGGGATCTACCTTTACTCTGTAAATCAACCGATGTTCTTAAAAATTTGTTTAGTTTCATAACTTTATTTATTCTCTCAATTACTCTTTGGAACACAGGTACTAGGGACAAATTGGTGAACAGACATTTAAGATGTGAGCATAAAATAAATAATGTTTTTGTAAAATGACAAGTGCTTTGAAAGACATGAACAGTGTACATTGATGGAGAATAAAAAATTCATTGCCATTGAGTTAGCTGCTGCAAAGGACTTTCAAAGGCTTAAACCTATAGAAGTAGGTCCCCAGGGCTTTCCTCTGCATTCCCACTGAGTGGACTTGACCACCAACCTTTCAGTTAGTAGCTAAACACAAACCATTTGTGCCACCAAGGGACCTTGATGGAGAACAGTTGTCCATTTAAGTAAGTTGGCCCCTCTCAGGACATGCCAGTTAAACCAAAACCTAAAGGTAAAGAGTTTGTCATAAAAGGAGAAAGGATGAAATTTCCATGGAGGCTTTAATAAATAGCAAAAATGGATCAGAATCCCACTTCTTTTCCCTCTATTATCTAGTTCTCTGTTTTTCAACTATTTAGAAATAGAATAGCTTAGTTTTAAAGGAAAAAAAAATCATATGCATGCACATATACATGTATACACACAGGCACAAAAAGAAGAAAAGAAGAAAAATTTGAAATTAAATATGAGCCCTATTGTAGTAAATTTTTTAAGTAATGAATTTATAGCTGAGGTTTTTTTTTTTTTAACCAATATTTCCAGTGATATTACATTTGTCATCAGTTTCTGTGAAATATCCCCAATAAAAACTGAGATATGAATAATATAGGGCTTTTTTTTATAGTTTTTATTACAAAACAAATATGATCATATGTATCAGAAATTCAACAGGAGTGGTTAAAATATTTACCTTTTGACCACCGGGCTAGAGAATTTCAAACTGTTGAAATTAAAAAGGGACAATAAATGCTAAAGATATTTAACACTTCTTCCAACTTCTATCAATAACCATTGTGAAAATAAAAGCTACATTTATTTATTTTTTTATCTTCCATGGTATAAAATTTTTCTCTATGTAATATTGACTGTCATTTCTTTGATGATCTGTGCTGATGGGGATAATCTGGAGTTGAATGTAGAACTAGGATTAACTTTTCTTAGTTTGTTGAAATGGAGCTCTGGTGGCATAATGCCTAAGGCTAACCAGAAAGCTGGTAGTTCAAACCCACCAGCACTCATTAGAAGGAAGGTTGGGCAATCTACTTCCATAGTGATGTTGTTGTTGTTGTTGTTGTTATTATGTGCCGTCGAGTCAAACCCGACTCATAGCGACCCCTCCTTGGGTTTCCGAGGCAGTATCACTACGGAAGTAGGATTGCCCAACCTTCCTTGATACTGCCCTGGAAACCCAAGGAGGGGTAACTATGAGTTGGATCCAACTCCTTGGCAGTGAGTTTAAGAGTCTGTTGAAATTGAACACAGTAGGAAGAAGTGAAAATGGCCAGAAGAGTAAATGATGGAATTAATACTTTTGCAATAAAAATGCTGCCTAGTGACAAATGGAGCTTTGGTGGCATGGTGAATAAAGTTTATGGCTGCTAACCAAAAGTTTAGTGGTTCAAACTTACCAGCCACTCCACAGGAGAAAGATAAGGTAGTCCACTTCTGTAAAGATTTACAGCAATGTCTAACTTTATCTTCTTTGTGAAAGCAGTTTTTCAAATTTTTCTCAAAAATTCTCATCAGCCCTCTTATAAATAACAGGTAGCTTTTTAAATAATTTACTGTCATGCTCATTAAATGGAATGCTTTGGACATAATTGATTGTTACTAAAGATATTGAAGTATGATGAGGGTTGGCCAAATTAAATGCTCTCCACATTAAATGTTTCCCCAACTCAACAGCACATAACAACAACTGCCTCTAAAACAATATTGTTATTGTTGCTAGATGGTGTTGAATCCATTCCAAGTCATAGAGGCACTATGTACGACAGAACAAAATATTGCCCAGTCATCCTCACAATCTTTAACGTGCTTGAGCCCATCATAGCAGCCATTGCATCAATCCATTTCCTTGAGGGTTTTGCCCTTTTTCTCTGACCCTCTACTTTACCGAGTGTGATATTCTTCTCCAGGCACTCATTCAAGGTGTTGATTTTGGATCCAAGTTAAATGAAATCCTTGACAACTTCCCTCTTTTCTCCATTTATCATGATGTTGCTAATTTTTTAGGTTGGGAAAATTTTTGTTTTCTTTATGTTGAATTGTAATCTATACTGAAGACTGTATTCTTTGATCTCCATCAGTAACTGCTTCAAGTCTTAGTCACTTTCAGCCAATAAGCTTGTATCATCTGAATATTACAGTTATTAATGAGTCTTCCTCCAATCCTCACACAACACTCATTTTCATATAGTCCAGCTTCTCAGATTATTTGACCTGAATATAAATTGATTGAGTATAGTGAAAGGATAAAACCTTGATGCAAATCTTTTCTGGTTTTAAACCATGCCACCATATCCCCTTGTTCTGTTAGAAAGCCTTTCTCTTAGTATATGTTCAGGTTCCTCATGAGTACAATTAAGTGTTTTGGAATTCCCATTGTCTGCAATATTATCCATGATCTGTTATGATCCACACAGTCAAATGTCCTTGCATAGTTGATAAATCACTGGTAGACATCTTTCTGGTATTCTTTGCTTTCACACAAGATCTAACTGACATGAGCAATGATATCCCTTGTTTGACATTCTCTTCTGAACCTGGCTGGGATTTCTGGAAGTCTCCTGTCAATGTACAGCTGCAAACATTTTTGAATTATCTTCAACAAAATTTTACTTGTGTGTGATATAAATTATATTTTTCAATAATTTCTGCATCTGTTGGGTTACATCTCTTTGGAATGGGCATAAATATACTTGATCAGGTAGCTGTCTTCCAAATTTCTTGACATAAATTAGTGAGCCCCTACTGCGGCATTTGTTTGTTGAGACATCTCAATGGATATTCTGTTAATTCCCAGAGACTTGTTTTCTATAATTCCTTCAGTACAGCCTGGACTTCTTCCTTCATTATCATTTGTTCTTGATTATATGCTGCATCCTGAAATGGCTTAATGTTGACCAATTCTTTTTGATACAGTGAGTCTGTGTATTTCTTCTGTCTTCCTTCAATGCTTCCTGAATCATTCAATATTTTTCCCATATATCCCTCAATGTTGGAACTCAAGGCTTGAATTTTTTTCTTCAGTTCTTTCAGCTCAAGAAACACAGAGTATGGTATTCCCTTTGGTTTTCTAACTCCAGGTCTTTGTACATTTCATTATAATACATTATTTTATCTTCTGGGGTGACCCTTTGAAATCTTTATTATTTCTTCCATTTGCTTTAGCTATTCTCTGTTCAAGAGGACATTTAAGTCTCCTCTGACATTAATTTTGGTCTTTTCTTTCTTTCCTGTCTTTTTAATGACATTTTGTTTGCTTCAAGTATTATTCCTTAATGTCATCCTGCAACTCCTATACTCTTCATAATCATCTGGTCGTTGGTATCTAATGCATTAAATCTGTTCTTTAGATCATCCCTAAATTCTGGTGGGCTATGCTTTCATTCTGCTGTGCATGGGGTCACTATGAGTCGGAAACGATTCGATGGCACTTAACAACAACAACCACATGCTCAAGTCATGTATTGGCTCTTGTGGACTTTTTAAAATTTTCTTCACCTTCAACTTATATTTGCACATGAGCAATTGAAAGTCTGTTCCAGAATGGGCCCCTGGCTTTGTTCTGACTAATGAAATTGAGCTTCTCTATGATCTATTTACACAGATATTCTCAATTTTATTCCTGTGTATTCCATCTGGTGGAGTTCACATGCACCATCACCATGTATGTTGTTGAAAAAAGCTATTTACAATGAATAAGTCACTGGTATTGCAAAATTCTGTCATGCTATCTCCAGTGTCATTTCTGTCACCAAGACTGTATTTTCCAACTACCGAAACTTCTTCTTTCCAACTTTCATATTCCAATGAGTAATTATCAATACATCTTGTATGCAGTTTTGGTCAATTTCAGACTGCAGAAGTTGCTAAAAATCTTCAGTTTCTTCATTTTTGCTTTGGTGTTTGCTGAGTAAATTTGAATAATAGTGGTATTAACTGGTCTTCCTTGTAGGTTCATGGATATTATTTTATCACCAATAGTATTGTATTTCAGGATAGAGTTTTAAATGTTTCTTTTGTCCATGAATCTGATGCTATTCCTCTTTAATTTGTTATTCTGGTAACAGTAGACCATGTGATTTTCTGATTCAAAATGGCCAATACCAGTCCATTTCAGGTCACTAATGCTGAGAATATCAATCTTTTAACATTCTATTCCATTTTCAACAACTTCTAATTTTCCTAGATTCCTACTTCAAACATTATAATTTCTGATTATTAATGAATGTTTTGCAGCCTTTTCTTCCCATTTTGAGTCATGCCCCATCAACAAATGGAGGTCTTGAAAGCTTTACACTATCCACGTCTGTAAGGTAGACTCTATTTTGAGGAGGCAGCACATTCCCAGACATATTTTGAGTGCCTTCCAACCTGAGGGGCTCATCTTCCGACACTATATCAGACAATACTTCAGTGTTATTCAGAAAGTTTTCCAGTAATAGATCATACAGTATTTCAATGCTATTCATAAGGTTTTCAGTGGCCAATTTTCTTGGAAGTAGATGGCCCTGTCCTTTTCCTAGACTGTCTTAATCTTGAAGCTCCCCTGAAACCTGCCCACCATGGGTGATCCTGCTGGTATTTGAAATACTGTTGGCATAGCTTGCAGCATCCCAACAATATGTAAGCCACCACGATAAAACATACTAACAGAAGAGTGGTGGCCACTAGTATATCATAATTCCAACCTTTGCTTTTAATGGGATAGAACTTAGAAATATATATATTCAATGTCTTTTGTCTGTACTAATTCAAATGAGCCTATGGTATTTATTTCAGACGGTTTTTGGGGAAATTTACCCAGGTTTTAAAGTATTCATGGCTACTAAATGTCATCTAATTCTCAATGATTTCCTTTATGGGACTATTGCTTTGGTTTCTGATTCCATCAGACACAACAAAGACTTTTCTCATTCTGAAATAGTCCCTGGGAGAGAGCTGGACTGTCCCTTTGAACAATGACTTAGTATCATCTCTGAGCAGGTTTGGCTGAGGCATCTTTCTTGGCCAATTTTAATTACTAAAAGTTAAATATATGTTTCTACTGGCTTCATTTTAATTTATGTATTAGTTATAAACAATTTCAGAATTAGCTTATCCTTGAGCTGGGTTTGAATTGAAAACTTTTATTTTATTTTGTTTTCTTTTTTTTGTTTGTCTTTTGGGTGCAGATTTTAAAACAACCCAGAGAAAACTTTGGTTTACTATCATGTATACTCTTAAAATGAACTGAAGGGGGCAATATTTACCAAGAAAATTCAGCAGGGGAAATGTTTGGAAATATATATGGAATATTTTACCATTATTTAAGTTACAAACTGTTATTAAACTTTTATTTATACTTCCGTAGTGATACTGCCTGGGAAACCCAAGGAGGGGTCACTATGAGTCAGATCCGACTTGATGGCACATAACAACAACAACAACAACAACTATTATGCACACATATAGACAATGCAGAAATATTAAAAGACTCAAGTTTCAAATATCATGGATTATGTTATGGATGATATTCATAGATTATAATTGTATAAATGTTTGTGTTTGTCCAATATATACATTGTAGGAGATCTGGCTTAAGTTCAGCAAATTATATTTTTTTTCTATCAAATGTAGTCTGCAGTTAGTCCCTCATATGATGAACTTTGGTTGTTTTTGGATCCCATAAATAATTTCTCATTTCAATTTGGCTAATGTGAATAGATTTGTGTTGTGTTGTTATGTGCCTTTGAGTCGGACCCAACTCATAGTGATGCCTCCTTGGGTTTCTGAGGTGGTATCACTACGGAAGCAGATTGTCAACCTTCCTTCTGAGGAGTGGCTGGTGGGTTTCAATTGCCAGCCCTCTGGTTAGCAGTCAAGTACCTTAGGCACTATGCTACCAGAGATAAATCAAGTCCTACAATTCCTCTCCTTGCAAAACATTTCTCCTATTTTAGATTTCATCTTGTTTTTAATAAAGGAAGCAGAATTCATTGTACTAAAATATTTTAAATTGTCACTAATTTTTATCTACATGATGACAAAAGTATCAAGCATAATTTATTATTTGAGAATATGTACATGTGAATAAATGTAAGAGTGTGTATGTGCACATGTATAACTTTCTGCGTGTCACATAGTATTCAACAAAGTAGAATGAAAACAAACTAACATCTGCACACTTGAAGTTTTTGGTTACCCCTGCCAAAAAACAAAGCAATACAAAACAAAACAAATGAACAAGATGTATTATGTAAGCATATAACTGCTGCTAATTTGACTGTTCTTAAAAGTCTGTGATTCTTGATCACTCATTTCTTTCCCAAAGTATTTGAACCCTTAGCCTCTCATTTCTGCTACTGAACTATTATTCCCCAAGTGAAAAGAAAATCCTGGTGAGGGTTTTGATTAATAATATAGCATGGATGAAGTATGGTCTGAAGGACACAATATTTAGGGAGATTGTTGTTATTGGTTGTTGTTTGAGGGAAGATCTTCAACAGTTTTATAGGCACATAAAATCTACATAAGCACAATTCCATATAAAAACAGTAATATATTGCATACTAATATTATTACAAAATAAATAAAATGTTTGACTGTAGGTTATTCTCTCCATAGCTTAGTTCCCTTAACTCTAATATAAGAATTTTGAATTAAATTAATACAGGAAGGAATATAATGAACTAATCTTCTACAATCACTTCAGAGACCAGGAATGAATATTGGATTTCCCAAGGTCAAAGAGGTAAAGAGAGTCAGAATCTGGATTAGAACCTAGGTTTTCCAGATGTTCAGTCCATGCTTTCTCCAGGAACACACTGCATTGCTCTCAGAATGAACATTGTTCCGTGATATTTGCTATTATTCAGGTTCATCTGTTCAAGTTTCACATTAATAACAAAATACATACAAACGCAAACATTTAATATGACAGACGGAGGGCACTAAAATTTCTTTGATACATATAACGCCCATGTCCTCTACAGGGTGGAATGAAGAGAAAGTACAAAAGGGGATTAAGAGTAAAATCATGGGGAAAAGAAGACTTCATGAAGGACTAGAGGAAGGCATAGGCATGGAGACAAAGGGAAAGAGAAGCTGGATTCATGTGGGCTTGCTTAAACTAAAATAAGAAGAATTCTTGCAAGTATCCAAGAACTCACTCTCATTCTGCCTCTCCTCATTTGGTAGGTTTTTTCTAGAAAACTTATTCCCTTTCGCCCCTTTCTCTTTTCATATGCCTACTTTTTCATTCCCTTTCAGCAAATATCTGTTCACTTTTATTGTTTGATTTATTTTAATTATTCCTTCTTGTCTTTAGGTGCAATTAAGTAGGTTCCAACTCATAGCAACCTTACCTACAGCAGAATGAAATACCATCTTCCATACGGGAGAACTGGGATCATTTCCCTACAAATGCCTTTCATGGCCAATTTTAATTACTAAATGTTAAAAATATGTTTCTACTGGTTTCATTTTAATTTGTTTATTAATTATAAACAGTTTCAGAATTAGCTTAGCCTTGAGCTGGGTTTGAATTGAAAACTTTTATTTTGTTTTCTACGAAAGGAATTTAACATTAGTCCCCCTTACAACTTCAAATACAGAGGTTTGTATAAACATCTTGATATATTTCATGCAACTATTTATAAAATAACATAAATCCTACACTCATAAAAACTAGAGACTCTCTAGTTTTCTAGAAAGGATCTCTGGTAGTGTAGTAGGTAAGACATTTGGCTGCTACCCAGAAGGCCAGCAGTTCAAACCCTCCCTCCAGGTACTCTGTGGAAGGAAGATAGGGTGATCTACTTCCACAAAAATTCACAGCCTCTGAAACCCAATGAGGGTCACTATGAGTTGGGTTCCACTCAATAGAAGTGTGTTTGGTTTGGTTTTTAACAATGTAAGAGGCCCTGAGACTAGGACACCTCCAATGCCCAACACCTTTTTCCAATAAATGTTTAGCCAGGAAGCTCTGGCTCTGTCCCTGCATCACCTTGCTTGACTCAATGTTTTTATGTTACTTCTACATAACATAGTAGAAGAAATCAAGCTTGTTGAATACTGTTGTTTTTGTTATTTGCCGTCGAGTCACCCCCGACTCATAGCGACCCCTCCTTGGGTTTCTGAGGCAGTATCACTACAGAAGTAGATTGCCCAACCTTCCTTCCGAGGAGTGGCTGGTGGGTTTGAACCGCCAGCCTTCTGGTTAGCAGTCAAGTGCCTTAGGCACTATGCTACCAGAGCTCCTTGTTGAATACTAGTAAAGATTAAAGTTACAAGATTAAAGTTACAAGATTAAAGTTACAAGGCTTGTTTCTATTCATTCAGTCATCAAGCAATTGATTTTAAAATACAATGCAATGGTAAAGTATCGATCCTTGTCTCAGTTCAAAACTATGTATATGTATTGATTAAGTCTTGGAAGCAATCTTTCTATGATGCAAAAGAAGAAGGATGCCTCTGGGAGGATGTGCATGTGCCCCAAAGAAATGACATCCTCTTCCAAGGATGATGTTATTGTTTACATCTGTATAAGGACAGCAGTCTTTTCATGCTGTGCATTAGTGGAGTTAGTTCTTTTGTGTGTTGCTTTTATTGGATTTTTGTGACTCTCACTCTGAGGCTCCTCTACAAAAATAAATTCCTTCAGTCTTCTAATTTTTTCTTACACAGTATCTGCTCTGGTTGTCAAGCCATCACTAATAGTGGAAAAATAATTATGAGAAGTAGATTTTCAGTTTCCTTCTCTGCTCATCACCATGATTATTAAATCTCTCATAACTACTCCTTCCAGAAAACATACTGCTTCTGTCAGAAATCCAAAGCAGATATTACTGTTATGAGTTTGCTACAGATTTTTAACATGATCAGAAGGAATGTTCTTGATTTAGCATTTGGTATCTTTTTAAATGAGGTTAATGAATTTAAGAAGCTTTCCAACAACAGAGCATGTCATGTTGTAATGACCATCTGTGAATCTTTGGATTCATAACATCTACAAATACATAACAACCCAATAATGCAGGCAGAAGAGTACTTCACTCTGACTACTAAAAAGGGTTGAATTATTGCAGATTATTATAATTATAGTACATGTATTCATATGGGTATTTTCATGCAATCACTTCCTCACAAATAATGGTTCTCAACAAAATTATAAAGATCATGAGTAATCAAAGTACATTTTTTTTCTTTTAATAAAATCATTTGTGTTCATTTCTTTTGTATCTCTCTCTATGTGAAACATCTGTAAGGTTAGCAATGTCTGTGAAAACTTAGGGAGAGAGGATGATATGGCAAAAGAGACCAATGGATTATGAGTTAAATTCATATTGGTAGGTCTTTGGAAGACAGGAAACAGAATTAATGTATTTCTTGCTACTTGAAACTAAGTTTTGAAATATTAATGCCAAAAAAGTTTGTGTACAAATGTGCCTAAAGGAAGGGATAGAAGAAGTCAAATAAAGTAGGCATTAGTCAAAATATATAAATATCCAGGTCATTTGTGTCCTTTACTGTGTCCCGTGACTTTTTAAAATAGATGCTTATGGGAGTGTCTCTAAGAGGAAAAAAATAAAGCATAGAATTGAACACTACAAATTAAAATGCCTGTGATAAATTCCTGTGAATCTGTATAAAAGCATATACTGTATTTAAGACAGCCTCATGTGATGTGTATCTATAATACAATTTTGCCTTTTGAATTATGTTAGATTTGGTACAGTAATCTAAAACCATCATGGACAAAACCTAGGAATTAATTAGCTTTTCACATGCACTCAAAGTCTAATTGAGTCTGTAGATTTTACCTGTCATGAATGCTCTGAAAGACAGCAGGCCTTAATAGCTCCTTACCCTATGCAGTCCTCAGTCCAAGATGGGCCTAAAAGTACCCATTCCCTAGGCACATGAGGCTTCATGTCAAACATTATCTTGGTTTCTATTCCCAGAGTCATTTCATCTAATAATATTGGCCCACTCAGAAATAAAAGAGAATAATAATGAACTGAAAAGGTGCTCCAGTGGCACAGTACCTGAGACATTTGACTACTAACCCACCAGCTGCTCTGTGGAAAGAAAATAGACAATCTACTTACATAAAGATTTACTGCCTTGGAAACCCAATAGGGGACACATGAGTTGGAATTGATTTGATGGCAGTTTTTTTTTTTTTTTTTTTCCCATTATGGGATTCATTAACTCCCATGTGAGGTTTAAGAAATGAGGTCCTGGGTAGGGCAAGTAGTTAAGAACTCAGTTATTAACCAGACCATTGGTAGTTCATATCCATCCTAGGCACCAAAGAAGAAAAGCCAATCTACTCTGAAAGATCATAGTTACTGAAAACTCTGTAGAGCATAATTCTATTCCGACATATATAGGGTCATTATGAGTGAGAATTCACTGGGAGATGGCAACTGCTTATTTTATTTTATTTATTTATTTTGTTTAAGGCTTATGACTGAGTTATATACAGGAAAACCTGTGAAATTTGGAACTTGTGTAAGTGGAAACCTGCCAGAGAAGGAAAACTCAAATATTTCCACTAAAGCAAGTGATAGAAAAGTGGTAAAACTGCTCTCTGTCAAAAGTGGGAAACTTGCAAGATCCGAGAAAACAAAGCAGTCCTGTCAAATTCTGGTTTTCTTAAGTTCACTGTCTATGAAAGTAAGCTTTTTGAAGACACAAGGTGCTATACAATATAAAGTCTTGCCACTAAACAATGATGTGCCATTTTCCATTAGACATAAAGACAAGTTTTATACAGAGAAAAAATATTTTCTCCCTACAACAATATTGATAATAAACTATGGTAAAAAATGACTGTCTTAATCTGATAACCCACCACTTCTCTATCAGTTTGTCAAATTGTGATGGCTTGTGTGCTGCTGTGAAGCTGGAGCCAGAGGCTGTACCCCTGGTTCTAATACCAGCAGTGTCACCCATGGTAAACAGATTCAGTACAGCTTCCAGACTAACACAGACCGGCAAGAAGAACAGGGCCATCCACTTATGAAAGAATTGGCCCTTGAAAACTTTATGAATAGCAGTGAAGCACTGTTGTATATATTACTGTAAACTTTATGAAGAGCCCTGAAACATTGTCAGATATAGTGCTGGAAAATGACCTCTCAGGAAGGCACTTGGAATACAACTAGGGAAGATCTGCTTCCTCAAAGTAAAGTTGACCTCAATGATGTGGATGGAATAAAGCTTTGGGGACCTTCATTTTCTGATGGGGCAGGACTCAAAATGAGAAGAAACAGCTTCCAACATTCATTAATAATTGTTACATTGCCAAAGGAGCAGGGAGGCTGCATTTTCCAACCTCCTCTGTCCCCTAAAAAGGAAGGCAGAATCACTATCAGTAGCTCAAGGCCTATTACTGTGAGGCCAGACATGTTACTTCCCTCCAGCCCTGACACCCACCCTTCCTCCCGCAGCACTCACCACCTCTCTGCTGGGTTCCATAATTCGCTGCAGTGACCACAAAGAACTCACAGATTATGGGGTCTATTAGGGAAGCAGCAGGCTACAATTCAAGTTCAGGAACAATGCTCAGTCTCTCTCAGCCTGCTGTCTCTCAGTCAACAGTTTCTCCCAGTCTCTTTCCCAGCAGTGTGTGTCTCTTGGTGTCTCTCTCAGCATTGCGTGTCTCTTGCATCTCTCTCTCAGCAATGCATGTCTCTCAGGAGTGTGTTCTCTCAGCAGCAATTCTTTCTCAGCCATCAGTCAGAGAGACACTCCTTCTGCCTCTAGAATTGCTCCTTTTAAGCCTGGCAGAGTGGCCAAACTAACCAATCATAACATCAGAATTCTAAGCACCTGAGAGAGGGTGTACTTCCCAAAACACTGCTTTGTGCCACTCTCAACAGATATACCCAAGGTGGATAACTTTAATAATCAGGAGCTCCTCAGTTACTTATGGCAAATTCCACCATGGAGTTTACAAAGACTTATGCCTAGAAAAGCCATACCAGATAATTTACTACACAGCAAACATGGAATGTATGAAGTAGGAATCTAGGAAGATTGGAACTTGTAAAAGTGAAATGGAATGCAAAAAAGAGCAATATGCTAGGCATTGGTGAGCTGAAATGGACTGGTTTTGGCTATTTTTAATAAATTATATGGTCTACCATGCCAGAAATGACAAATTGAAGACAAATGATGCAGCATTAATCACCAAAAAGAATGCTTAAGATTTATCCTGAAGTACAATGCTGTCAGTGATAATATCCATACATCTACAAGAAAGACCCATTAATTCTACTATTATTCAAGTTTACACACTGTGGTAGTTATGTTTGTGTGTCAGCTTGGCTGGGCCTGGTTGAGTGGCTGAGCAGCTGGTGGCAGTTATTCCCCATGATGAGACTGGAAATCAACTTCCTGGTGGGATATGGTCTGCTTCCTGTATATAAGGAGAAGCTTTGAGAATGGTCTCTAGCCTATGGCATGCTTGGACCCTGCATGTGGCCATGTCATTGCTCAGCAGCTTGCCATGCTTTGCCGACCTTGGAACTTACAATGGACTTAAATTAATGGCCTGCCATGTGGTTTGGTAACAACAGGACTATGCCTTTGTACTTATCAATCTTGGGACTTCTCAACCTCAGCAGCCAGCAGTCTGAGTGAAGAAATGCCTCTAGCTCCAGTGGGCCAGAAGCAGGAGGCAGAGCTGGACCCCAAGGTTGAGGGACTTTCACCCAGCCCCTAGAGCCTGGCACTTTGAACTTGGACTTAAAGTCTCCAAATTATGAGAATAAACTCCTATTTGTTTAAGCCATCCCATTTGTGGTATATTTCTTGTCAGAGCAGCACTAGGTAACCAGAACACATACCAACTATCAAAGCAAAATATGAAGAAATTGAAGATTTTTAGCAACTTCTTTAGTCTGCAATTGACCAAACCTGCAATCAAGATATATTGCTTATTGATGGTGATTGGAATGCAATAGCTGGAAACAAAGAATAAGCATTGGTAGTTGGAAAATATGGACTTGATGATAGAAGTAATCCTGGATATCTCTTGATAGAATTTTGCAGGACCAATGACTTCTTCATTGCAAACACCTTTTTCAACAACATAAACAGTGGCTATACAAGTGGACCTCACCAAATGGAATACACAGAAATCAAATAGACTACATCTGTGGAAAGAGGCTATGGAGAAGCTCAATATCATCAGCCAAAATACAGCCAAGGGCTGACTGTGAAACGGAGAACATCAACTGCTCATATGTAAGTTCCAGTTGAAGCTGAAGAAAATTAAAACTAGTCCATGGGAGCCACAGTATGAACTTCAGTGTATCCCACCCGAATTTAGAAAGCATCTGAAGAACAGATTTGATGCATTAAATACCAATGACCACAGACCAGACAAATTGTAGAATGACATCAAGAACATCGTACAGGAAGAAAGCAAAAGGTTATTAAAAATACAGGAAAGGAAGAAAAGACCAATAATGATGTCAGTAGAGACTCCGAAACTTACTCTTCAGTGGAGAGTAGCTCAATGTAAATGGAAAAAATGACGAAGTAAAAGGGCTGAACTGAAGATTTCAAAAGTCATCTTGAGAAGACAGTTAAGTATTGTAATGAAATATGCAAATATCTGGAGGTAAGAAACCAAAAGTCATGAACACACTCAGCATTTCTCAAGCTGAAAGAATCAAAGAAAAATTCAATCCTTGTTGCAGTATTGAAGTATTCTATGGGCAAAATATTGATTGATGCAGGAAACATCAAAAGAATATGGAAGGAATATGCAGAGTCACTGTACCAAAAAGATTGGGCAATGTTCAGCTATTTCAGGAGGTAGTGTATGACCAACAGCTATTTTAGGAGGTAGTGTATTATCAACAACCAATGGTATTGAAGAAAGAAGTTGAAGCTATACTGAAGGAATTGGCAAAAAACATGGCCCCAGAAATTGATGGAATAGCCATTAATGGTTTTTAACAAATGGATGCAGTGCTAGAGGTGCTTACTCTATGCCAGGAAATTTGGAAGATAGCTACCTGGCCAACTGACTGAAAGAGATCCATATTTGTGCCATCCCAAAGAAAGGTGATCCAGTAGATTGTGGAAATTGTCTAACAATATCATTAATATCACATGCAAGTAAAATCTTGCTGCTGATAGTTTAAAAATGGTTGTAGCAGTATATTGACAGGGAACTTCCAGATATTCAAGCTGGATTCAGAACAAGGCATGGAATGAGAGTATCATTGCTGATATCAGATGAATATTGGCTGAAAACAAAGAATACCAAAAAGATGTTTTCCTATCTTTTATTCACTATATAAAGGCATTCATCTGTGTGGATGATGACAAATTATGGATGAAACTGAAAGAATTGGAATGCCAGAACACTTAATTGTGCTCATGAGGAAATTGTACGTAGACCAAGAAGCTGTCATTTGAACAGAACAAGGGGATACTGCATGGTTTAAAATAAGGAAGAGTGTGCATCAGGGTTATATCTTTTCACCATACTTATTCAATCTGTATGCTGAGCAAGTAATCCAAAAAGCTGCACTATATAAAGAAGAATGTAGCATCAGGTTTGAAGGAAGACTCATTAATAACCTGGGATATGCAGATGACACAATCTTGCTTGCTGAGGGTGATGATGACTTGAAGCACTTACTGATGAAGAGCAAAGACCATATCTTAAGTATGGATTACACTTCAACATAAACAAAATAAAAGTCCTGATAATGGGACCAATAAGCAACATCATGATAAATGGAGAAAAGAATAAAAATGTCAGCGATTTCATTTTATTTGGATCCACAATCAACACTCAGGGATGCAGCAGTCAAGAAATCAGATATTGTTTTGAAGTGGACAAATCTGCTGCTAAAGACCTTTTTAAATTGTTAAAAAGCAAAGTTGTCACTTTGAACACTAAGGTGAGCCTAACCCAAGCCATGGCATTTTTAATTGCCTCAATATGAATTTCAAAGCTGGACGATAAATAAGGAAAATCAAAGAAGAGTTGATGCCTTTGAATTGTGGTGGTGAAGAATACTGAAATTGCCATGGATTGCCAGGAGAATGAACGAATCTGTCCTAGGAGAAGGGCAGCCAGAATGTCTGTAGAAGTAAGAATGGCCAGACTTCGTCTCACCTAGTTTGGCCATGTTGTCAGAAGGGACCATTCTCTGGAGAAGGATATAATGCTGGGTAAAGTAGAGCTTCAGTGAAAAAGAGAAAGACCCTCAACAAGATGAATTGACATAGTGGCTGCAACAATGGGCTCAGGTATCACAAGAATTGTGAGGATGACTCAGGATCCGGCATCATTTTGTTCCTTTGTATTAAGGTCTCTCTGAGTTGGGGCTGACTTAGTGGCACCTAATGACATAACAAAAAAAGTGTGCTCATAGATTTCTACTCTGTTAGTGGTTAAATGACCACATACACTTTTCTGTTGAATCAAAGGTGGTTATCTGAGTTGTTTATGAGTAAACAGTCCAGCTTGAAAGTGAAATTATTGACACTGTGATGCATTGAACAAAAGCAAGATTACATTTATGTAGTAGGAGCTATAGGAAATTAGAGAGTGGAGAAATGACTAAGCAAAATTCTCATTTTGACAATAGCTATCATTTGTCCTTTGCATGTTACAGTTTACATGACGATGACAAATGTAGATTTGCTTTAACTTACCTGTTAAATAGACAGGAAGATAGAATGAGAAAAACAATGCTTTTTTTTCTAGTAGGGGTTTTTAAGCTAATATATAATCCTTCAGGCTGAAAATATAAAATGTATCTTATTAAATCACATCATAAATGACCCATATAGCATAGTTTATTTTTCATTAGCAAAGTGAGGAGGCATGGGGCCAAATAAATCAAAATGAACAAGGCAATAATGTGTTCCTCCCATGATATCACCTAAAATGTGGAAATAATGAAGGAAACTCAATTTATATGAGGAATTTTTTTTGGTGAATACATTGTTATATTTAGAAAGCTTCTTCATGCCTCTGGGAAATAGTGAGCTTATTATTTTAAGTGAAAAGTAAATTTTAAAAGAATACAAAGTTAGTTTTATGAAGGAAGCCAGGAAATGCTAGTAATTTGCTGCAAAATAAGAGATAAGTGAAGAAATTTAAACATTTTAAATTTTAAAATAATTTCCTATATAAACCCATTACTTGCAGGTATTAACACTCAAAACCACCTTTGTCCCCTTTATCTTTTATATTACTATTGGTCTAGATTTTACAAGAAAATAGTAACCATTTATGTAGTAAATTCTTTAAAATAAACATTCCTGGAAATGGACAATAACATCTTCACCAAACAATAAAACATGAACCCACAGCCACTGAGTCAAATCTGACTCATAGTATCCCTTTTAGGACAGAGTAAAACTGCCACCTAGGATTTCCAAGGTTGTAAATCTTTAGGGAAGCTGACTGCCTCATCTTTCTCCTTCAGAGTGGCTCATTGATTTGAACCATCAACATTTTGATTAGCAGCTGAATGCCTTCAGCACTGAGCCACTATAACTGTTAAACATCTTCACAACAGTGAGATTTCCAGAGTTCGGATATCTCTTCTTCAAGTTTGTATAGGCAATATCACCTAGTTAGTGGCTGATGGTAATACACTGATTTTTGTAATATATAAAGCAAGTAAATTTGCTTAATTTGCCAGTAAGAAAAAAAGAAAGAAAAAAGAAAAAAATTCTAAATCTCAAAATAAATGATTGAGATTCAGAGAAATTTTGCTTTGTTTATATTTACAGAATATAAATAATCTGTTTATATTTACAGAATATAAATTAAAAAAATATCATGTTTGACACATGACGATAGTCATGTGTCAAACTTATATGATAACCTTCAACTAATTCTGCCTCTTCTACAACTTGTATTACTTCCATTTAATGGAGTAACATATTCTTATTTACAATCAGAAGTAATAGGACTTTTGTTTCTTTCCCAGACAAGAATAGATGCATTGTTGTTGTTGCTGTTAGCTGCCCTCTAGTCAGTTCCAACCCATCATGATCTCACATACAACACAATGAAGCACTGCCCAGTGCTGCATCATCCTCATACTATGTCAATCCATATCTTTTTAGGGTCTTCCTCATTCTTGATAACCTTCTACTTTACCAAACATGATGTTCTTCTCTAGGCAATTGTTCCTCTTGATAATATGCCCAAAGTATGTGAGAGGCAGGAAATCAGGGGGAAAGAAAGACAGCAATGACTGACAGGGCAGGGATCCAAGTAAGGGGAGGGACACAGGCCCCACCCCCAAGACTCAGGAAGTGGGGAGAAAGAAAAGATGGGCGACAACTGATCAAGCAGCAGCAGGATCCCTATAAAGGAGGGCAGAGATGTTTCGAACAACAAAGGGACACAAACTTGTCTGTCAGTTTGTGGTACTTGCATGTTGCTATAAGGCTTGAGGCTGTGCCACTGATGTTTCAAATACCAAGAGGGTTGCACATGGTGCACAGGTTTCAGTGCAGCTAACAGACTGTGACAGACAAGGAAGAAGGAAGAGGCCATCCACTTCTCAAAGAATTTGCCAGGAAAAACCTTATGAATAACAGAGAACACTGTCTGATACACTACTGCGCAACTTTGTGAATAGCCTGAAAACATTCTCTGACACCATGCAGGAGGACAAGTTGCTTAGGTTGGAAAGCTCTCAAAATAATGAGTGGGAAAGAGCTGCATCATCAGAGTAGAACCAACCTTACTGATATGGATAAAGTAAAGGATTTGAGACCTCCATTTGCTGATGTGGCATGACTCAAATTGAAGAGAAACAGCTGCAAACATCCATTAATTATTGGAACATGGAATGTATGAAGTACAAGTCTAGGAAAATTGGAAATTGTCAAAAATGGAATGGAACACATAAAGATTGATATCCTAGCCATTACTGAGATGAAATGGATGCGTTTTGGCCATTTTGAATGAGACAACCATATGATTTACTATGCCAGGATTGCCATTTGAAGAAAAATGGTGTGGCATTCATCACAAAGGATGTTTCAAGATCTGACCTAAAGTACAATGCTGTCAGTGATAGGATAATATCCATATGCCTAGAGATAGATCAGTTAATATAACTATTATTCAAACTTATGCACCAACCACCAAAGAAAATGATGAGGAAATTGAAGATTTTTATTAACTTCTGCAGTATGAAATTGACCAAATATGCAATCAGGATGTGTTAATTAAAACTGGTGACTGGAATGCAAAAGTTGGAAACAAAGAATGACCAATAGTTGGAAAATTTGGCCTTGGTGGCAGAAATAACACTGGAGATTGCATGACAGAATTTTGGAAGACCAATGACTAATTCATTGCAAATACCTTTTATTAACACACAAATGGCCGCTATACACATGAAATTCATCAGATAGAGTACACAGGAATCAAATTGCCTACATCTCTTGCAAGAGGTGATTGAAAGCTCAATATCTTCAGCCAAAACCAGGCCAGGAGCTGATTATGGAATACACCATCCACTTGCTCATATAAAGGTTCCACCTTGAAGTTGAAGACAATTAAAACAAGCCCACAGGAGCCAAAATATGACTTTGAATATATCCCCTTGAATTTAGAGACCATCTATAAAATAGATTTGATGCATTGAACACCAATGACCAAAAACCAGAATTGTGGGATGACATCAAGAGCATCACCCATGAAGAAAGCAAGACACCATTAAAAAGACAAGAAAAGAAGACAATAACAAAATGGATGTCAGAAGAGACTCTGAAACGTGCCTTTGAGCAGAGAATAGCTAAAGTAAATGGAAGAATGACAAGATAAAAGAGCTGAACAAAAGATTTCAAAGAGCAGCTTGAACAGACAATGTCAATTACTATAATGAAATGTGCAAAGACCTGAGTTAGAAAACCTAAAGGGAGGAACATGCTCAGAATTTCTCAAGCTGAATGAACTGAGGAAAAATTCAAGCCTTGTGTTACAATATTGAAAGATCTATGGGCAAAATATTGAAGGATGCAGGATGCATCAAAAGAAGATGGAAGGAATACACAGAATCACTGTACCAAAAAGAACTGGTAGATTTCATCCATTTTAGGAGGTGGCATACATTCAAGAACCAATGGTACTGAAAGAGGAAGTCAAAGCTGCACTGAAGGAATTGGTGAAAGACAAGGCTCCAGGAATTAATGGAATACCCATTCAAATGTTTCAACAAACAGATGCCCCATTGGAGGCACTCACTTGGTTATGCCAAGAGATTTGGAAGACAGCTACCTGGCCAACTGACTGGAAGAGATCCATATTTGTACCCATTCCAAAGAAAGGTGATCCCACAGAATGTGAAAATTATTGAACAATATTAATATCACATGCAAGTAAAATCTTACTGAAGATAATTCAAAAGCAGTTGCAGCAGTATATTGACAGAGAACTTCCAGAGGTGCAGGCTGGATTCAGAAGAGGACATGCAACAAGGGATACCATTGAAGATGTCAGATGGATCTTGGCTCAAAGCAAAGAATACCAGAAAGATATAAATGCAAAAGCATTTGATTTTGTGGATCATAACAAATTGTGGGTAACTTTGAGAAGAATTGGAATTCCAGTACACTTACTTGTACTTATGAGGAATCTATCCATAGACCAGGAGGCTGTCATAAGAACAGAACAAGGGGACACTGCATGGTTTAAAATCAAGAAGGGAGTGCATCAGGGTTGTATCCTTTCACCATACTTATTCAATCTATATGCTCAGAAAATAATCTGAGAAGCTTGACTATATAAAAAAAATTGTGGCATCAAGATTTGAGGAAGAATTATTAACAACCTGTGATATGCTGATGACATTACTTTGCTTGCTGAAGATGAGGATGACTTGAGGCACTTACTGATGAAGATTGAAGACTACAGTCCACAGTATGGATTACATCTCAATATAAAGAATACAAAAATCCTCACAACTGGACCTATAAGCAGTATCATGATAAATGGAGGAAAGACTGAAGTTGTCAAAGACTTCACATTGTTTTTTTCTACAAACAAAGCCAATGGAAGCAGCAATCAGGACATCTGATGACATACTGGGCAAACTGTTTGTAAAGGAGCTTTTTCAAGTGCTGAAGAGCAAAGATGTCTCCTTGAGGACTAAGGTGTGGACAAAAACCATGATATTTTCAATCGCCTCATATGCATGTGAGAGCTGGACAATGAATAAAGAAGACCGAAAAAGAGTGGATGGTTTTGAGTTGTGGTGCTGGTGAAGAATACTGAAAGTACCATGGATTGCTAAAAGGAGTAACAGATCTGTCCTTGAGAAGTGTAGCCGGGATGTTCCTAGGAAGCGAGAATGACCATAATTTGCCTCACCTACTTTGGTCATGTTGTCAGAAGGGACCTGTGGTGGTTATGTTTGTGTGCTAACTTGGCTAGGCCTGGTTGAGTGGCTGGGGAACTGGTGGTAGTTATTCCCCATGATAAGACTAGCAATCAACTCCATGGCGGGATCTACCACAAGCAGCTGAGTACCTGCCTTTGGGATGTGGTCTGCTTCCTATATATAAGAAGAAGCCTTGGGAATGGTAGCTAGCCTATGGCACACTTGGACCTTTCATGTAGCTGTGTTGTTCCTCAGCAACCTGCTATGCTCTGCTGACTTTGGGACTTACAATGGACTTAAGTTAATGGCCTGCCATGTGGTTTGGTAACATCGGGACTGTGCCTTTTGACTTGTCAACCTTGGGGCTTCTCAGCCTCAGCAGCCAGCAGCTGTCTGAGTGAAGAAATGCCTCTAGCTCCAGTGGTCCAGGAGCATAAGGCAGAGCTGGACCCCAAGGTTAAGGGGATGTTACCCAGCCCCTAGAGCTTGGCACTTTGTTAAGGCAATTTATTAAGGCCATCCCATTTGTGGTATATTTCTTGTCAGAGTGGCACTAGGTAACCAGAACACGACCATTCCCTGGAGAAGGATTTCATGCTTGGTAAGGTGGAGGGTCAACAAAAGAGGGGAAGGCCCTCAATGAGGTAGATTGACACTGTGGCTGCGGGGATGGGTCAAACAAAGCAAGGATCACAGAGCTGGCGCGAGACCGGGTGGTGTTTTGTTCTGCTGTGCATAGGGTTGCTGTGAGTTGGAAATGACTCAATGACACCTAACAACAGCAACAACATGTGAGATGAAGTCTAGCCATCCTTGTTTCTAAGCAGCATTCTTCCTGCACTTTTTCCAAGATAGATTTGTTCATTTTTCTGGAAGTTCATGATATATTAAATATTCCTCACCAATACCATAATTCAAATGCATCAATTCTTATACAGTCCTTATTCATGGTCCACATTTCACATACATCTGATGTGTTTGAAAATCACATGGCTGAGTCAGGTGCACCTTCACCCACAAGTTGACATCTTTTCTTTTTAACACTTTAAAGAGTTCTTTCACAATAAATTTACGCAATGCAATACGTCATTTGATTTTTTGACTACTGCTTCTCTGGGTGTTGATTGTGTATCTGAGTGAAATGAAAATGTAACAAAATTAATCTTTTCTTCATTTATAATGATGGTACGTATTTTGTCTATTTTTAGGATTTATGGGTTTTTTTTGTATGGTGAGATGTAATCTAAACTGAAAACTATAGTTTTTGATCTTTGTGAGTAAGTGCTTCAAGCCTTCTTTGCTTTAAGAAAGCAAGGTTGTGTCACCTGCATATTTCAGGTTGTTAATGATTCTTTCTCCAACCCTGATTCTACATTCTTCTTCATATGTTCTAATTTCTCAGATTTTGTCAACATACAGATTGAACAAATATGGTGAAAGTGTATAACACTGATGCACAACTTTCCTTATATTTGAGCCCCTTGGTATCTGTTATTCTGATCAAACAAAAACAAGAAGTGTTCTGGAATTCCCATTCTTAGCAGTGTTATCTGTAATTTGTTATGATCCATACAGTCGAATACCTTTGCATAGTCAATAAAACACAGGTAAATATCTTTCCAGTATTTTCTCTTTTCATCCATGATCCATCTGACATAAACAGTGATATTCCTCACTTTACATCCTGTTCTGAATCTGGCTTGAATTTCTAATAGTTCCCTGGATATTAACTTCTGGAATACTTTTCATGTTACCTTTGGCAATGCATGTGATATTAATGATACTGTTTGATAATGTCCTCATTTTGCTGGATCAACTTTCTTTGGAATAGGCACAAATATAGATCACTTCTGATGTTTAGGCCAGTCACAGTCTTCCAAATTTCTTGGCATAGATGAGTGGCACTTCTAGTGTTTTATCTGTTTGCTGAAGCATCTCCACTGGTATTCCACTAGGTCCTGGAACCCTGTTTTTCATCAATACCTTCAGTGCAGCTAGTATTCTTCTTTTAATGCCATCAGTTCTTGATCATGAGCCACATCTGGAAATTGTTGAACACTGATCAATTCTTTTTGGTACAGTGATACCGTGTATTTCTTCCCTCTTTTGATGCTTCCTACGTGATTCAATATTTTGCCCATGGAATCTTCCAATGCTGCAGTTCAAGTCTTGGATTTTTTCATCAGTTCTTTCAACTAGAAAAATGATGAGCATGTTCTCCCCTTTTGGTTTCCTAACTCCAGGTCTTTGAACATTTTTTTTTTTTAAAGAACACTTTCCTTTGTCTTTTCATGCCACTCTTTGAGGTCCTCTTTTCAGCTCTTTTACTTCATCATTTTTGTTTCTTTTTTTTTAGATAAGAATAGATTCACATTCATAAGAAATTAGACATAATTCTACACCAAATCTTCATTTATTGGTAGAGTCAAATTCTACACCAAATCTTCATTTATTGGCTATCTCATTATCAGACATTCTGTGTTTACAGCAGTAAAGAATCCACTATCTGACCTTTTTGCACATTAATGATGTACATCTGGCAGTAACAAATGCTGAGGTATGAGGTGAAAATAACACTACTTTAATGGTTAAGGTTATGTATTAATTTGTCTGGGCCACGATTCTCAGTGGTTACAGTTATGTAATGATGTAGTTATTTTCCATTTTGTGATTTCATATGGTCATCCTCCATTTTTGCATAATGTCAGTTTTTGAATAGCAACCTGATTTTTAGGATTTAACCATGTCAAAAGTGATTAGTGGGTGTATAGTTTTATACCAACACACAATATCTAGAAATTAAGAGAATTTGAACTTTAACTCTGAATGGCAAATACGATTTCATAGGTCATCTTTCAAAATATATTCAAGTATCTGGACACACACTCTCTCTCTCTCTCTCTCTCTCTATCTATCTATCTATATATATACATATATTTTTTTTTCTGTTTATTTTCTTCTTTTAAGTACAAAAATAGTAGTATAGAACATAAGGAATATATCTGTAGAACTGTGATCAAATAAGTCACTTTTGAGCATTTTCATGTTTGCCTGCCAGAACATTTTCCTTTTTGGTTATATTTTGTTTTGTTGTTCTTTATTTCAAAAGAAGAATCTAGGAGTTTAAGTTATTTTGAATATTTGAATACAAATTTTCTTGTTTAATTGTATATCATAAGCCTGTTTCCATGTCAATAAATTTACATCTATCTACATCATGCAAAAAACAAAAAAGTATATACCTAAGAATCTGAAGATTGAACCACTTGAAAGAAGCATTTGTTTGATTAAATAGGTAAATTATTAGATGGGATAATTGAGTGTATTATAAACTACCCATTCAGGGAGTATGTGAATGATAATTTCCTAATATACTTTGAAAAACTAACAGTGAACAAATGCACTAATAAAATGTTTATCTTATGGAAGCATGTCCTCTAGAATATTTTTGTCTTCATTTGCTGAGGATATGGTCATTATCTGAGACAGAGCTTTTCAAAGAGCTTTTTGCACACCGATCTACATCAGGAAGCCCAGGGAGCTCAATAAAAATCTAGCTCTCTAGCCACTCTAAATTTATTATAACTTATTGGAATTTTTGAGGAAGGAATAGGGCCAGCTTCATGTGAGTGTAACTTATGCAGTTGTACCAAATAGGACATCAAACCCATTGCTGTAGAATCAATTACAATGCATAGTGACAATTTAGGACAGAGTAGAACTGCCCCATCAGGTTTTCACAGCTATAAATCATTACAGAAACAGATAGCCTCATCTTTCTTTCATGGAACAACTGATGGGTTCCAACTGCTGACCTTTTAGTTAGCAGCCAAAAGCTTTTAACCACTACCAGAACTCCTTAAAACAAAAGGGGAGATATGGTGACAAGAAATCAGAGATTCTAATTAATAATCCCAGTTTGAGCCCTGATGGTGCAGTAGTAAGTGCTCAGCTGTTAAGTGAGTGGCTTTGTGGGAGAAAAAACATGGAGAACAGCTCCAGTAAAGAGTAAAGTCTTAAAAATCGAATGGGGCAATTCTATTGTCTCCTAACTTGTCACTATGAGTTGGAATCAGCTGATAGCAATTTTTCTTAATCTTCATGTCTGAGCAAGGGTGTCCAATTCAGATGTTCAAATTTGAAAGTATGCAGGAGTCTCAAAAATGGAGAGAATCTGAAAGATGTCTACAAAGACTTGGGGCATTTCAAACATCTCCACTTAAATTAGGCCACTTTTAAATAGATGAACCAGAAAAACAGAGTCAGATGTAATATCAGATGTAATAAAAACCCAAATCTAAGAACTTTGCCCAAGAAGTCATGAGCTTATTTAAAAAGAAGAAGGAAAGAAAAAAAGAAAAAGAAGCTGAAGAATGACGGTTTCTCTGGCCCAGAGGGAAAGACTGAGCCCACAATCTTCCCATAGAGGGAACACTGAATTTCAGCATAAACATTTAGGACTTTCAGTTTAGACCACTGTCACCATGCTAGGGTAATAGTAACAATCAAGACATAATGCCAAATATAGAAGAGGCACTTCTAGAAGACAGCTAAGCTTTATACTCTTTAAAACATGAAAGTACTACTTTGGGCTGTCCCAGATAAAAGATTGCATTGATCTAGAGTATTTCATGACCCCAAACAAATTCCAGGCACTTCACTACTCATGAAGCTTACCTCAACAATTTGTCTGAAGAATTTTTAGTTTCATCTCTCAAAAAATACCAAACCAAACTCACTGCCTTCAAGTCAATTCAACTCAAACCTCTCCTTGGGTTTCTGAGGTGGTATCTCTACAGAAGTAGATTGAGCAATTTTCTTTCCAGGGAGTGGCGAGTGGCTTTGAACTGTCAGCCTTCTGTTTAGCAGTCAAATGCCTTAGGCACCATGCCATCAGAGCTCCTAGTTATTAAATGGTTTTGATCCCTCAACCCAAAATTTCCACTCTACCCCACTATTTCTCAGCTATCTTGCTAGAATATACATTTATTCTAAATAATCCATACTCCTCATGAAATGTCTACAATTTATGACAAAAGGTATAATGGTAAACAGCAAAGCAGAGAGAGTAGATTTATTCAGATTCTGTTTTGCTTCTTTTTTCTACCTTCTAGGAAAATAATTTTCAACCTGGAAAATCTAGAACAAACATCATTAAGAGGGACTTGAAGTGAAAGGTAAGTGCAGAGACAATAATGGAGTTCTTTATAGCTTTAAATTAGTTAAAACCTTCAGGTCTAGATAAATTATATCCCAGGATATTTAAATAATTTTCAGATGTGATCAAGGAAAAATTGTTGTAAAATTCTTAGAAATCATAAAGAAATAGGAAGGCTCCACAAATCTGGAGAATGAGCAAATATTATTCCTACTTCTTAAAGATAGGTGCAGGGTGATATGGAGGAGGAAATGAGTTCTAGAATTTATACACTTAATGTGAACCCCTGACTAAACACTTGAACAGGGATTAAGCAGTCTGTGAGTAGGTCCTTGGAATTTGTAGCATAGTGCCTAAGGTATTTGACTGCTAACCAGAAGGCTGGTGGTTCAAAGCCACCAGCCATTCCTCAGAAGGAAGATTGGGTGATCTACTTCGGTAGTGATACCACCTCAGAAACCCAAGGAGGGGACCCTATGAGTTGGATCCAACTCAACAGCAGTGAAATTGGTTTGGAGTTCTTTGTGCTCAAATTGTATGCTCAGAAAGGACCCTTAATAGGGTGATTCTTAGTAGGCACTTAATAAATATTTATTGAATATTAACTGATTATTTAGCAAAGAAGGTTGTATTTGAAACCAGCATGGATTCACTGAGAAGTGAACTGAAGCAAGTTGGTTAACTCTTCTGATCCCCAGTTACTGTACTTGTCAGGATATGCCAGGTTATGTTGTGGAGCCCACCCCAACATTTCAACATCAACACTACTTTATTGCTCACATTCCATGTCCATCAAGGGGGACTGATGGCTCTGTCAGTGTCATGCTCACTCCTGAACTCAGACTGACAAAACAGCCACCAACATTGCCAGTTGCTGAAGAAGAAAAAGAAAGCTCTGTGAATGGCATACCCACTCTTGTAGTTTGTAACTGGACCTGATTCTCAGGGCCCCCCACACCCATATGATTGGCTTAAGTCACATGTCCATGCCTATATTCAAGGGGAAGGGAAGCTTAAAACTACCTTGTACTCAAGTGGAGATTCAGAAATATCTGTTTCAAAGAACCACTGACCACCCCAGTTGTCCCCATCTGTAAATGGAAATTATAATAACTATCTGTAGTGGTATGAGTTTTTGTCTCTCATACTCTTTTCTTTTTTTTTTTTTTACAAGAAAGACCACAGAATTTTGTTTTTATAAATCAATTAAAATCTGACACTGAACCCCAGTTGCCAAGGTAGTGAGGAACTTAATACTAATATTCTTGGTTGGGTTGGGAGGAGAGCAGCATTTATCTCCTCAAGGTTGCATAAAGGTCTAAAGAGTTTGCATTCTATCTAGAAAACCCCTTCTTCATTATGTTATTTCAGAGCTGAGAAGTACATTGTCTAATCTTATGTGATACATTAAAAAAAAAAAAATGCTTTTCTTGTTATTTCCATTCTTAGCTTGGATGCAGTTTATTTGGAGACAGAGTTGACTCTTTGCTGAGACTAAAAGTTTTGACATCGATTTCCCAGCTCTGTAAGTGTACCTTGAAACCATCCTTCCTAATGTCCTGTCCCTTCCCTAGGTGGTTCAATAAGAACACACCTACATTTTTCTGTAGCCTTATGGAATCATTTACTCTCTTGGGTTCTATCCATTTCTGCCTCCTTACTCTATACTTCCCTCCCTCTTCCAAAGATTTGTCCTTTTCCACTCAGGAATGAATTAGCTTAATCCTTTAAGTGTATTTCTGTTTTCAAAACAAAAGATGGGGGTAAGATGTTGTGTTCAGTCAACTTCTGCTTTAACTCATGTGTTTTGTTACCCAGTGCTGCTGTAACAGAAGATACTACAAATGGGATGGCTTGAAGAAACAGGGATTTATTCTCTTAGAGCTCTGGAGGCTAGAAGTCCAAGTTCAAAGTGTTAGGCTCTAGGGGGCTGGGTGAAAACCTCTTGACCTTGGGCTTCAGCTCTGCCTATTGCTCCCAGCCCACTGAAGCTAGAGGCTTTCTTCACTCAGGCAGCTGCTGCCTGCTGAGGCTGACAAACCCAAGGTCAACAAGTAAAAAGGCACAGTCCCATTATTACCAAACCACATGGCGGGCCTTTGGTTCAAGTTCATTAAAAGTCCCAGGATAGACAGATAGCACAGCAGGCTGCTGAACAATGACTTGACTACCTGCAGAAGTGAAGTGTGCCAAAAAGATGGAGACCTTCCTCAGAGTTGCTTCTTATATATGGAAGCAGACCACATCCCTAAAGCAGCTATTCAGCTGCTCCAGTAGATTCCACCATGAAATTGATTACCAATCTCACCATAGGGAATAACTACATCCAGCTGTTCAGCCACTCAAAACCAGGCCCAGCCAAGTTGGCACATAACCTTAACTACCACACCAGGCAACATCAATACTCTGAGGCAAGCTAACACAAAAGCTTGGCTCAGTTCTTAAAGAGAAGAAATGTGGTGGGAGCATATTACAAGTCAGGGTCTTATAAATTATCTTTGAGAATATTTCAAGGAAATACGCTTAATTTGGAAGAGTAAATGAAAATGTAGGTAGAGTTAAATACGGTGGCTAAAAGGGTAAGCTTTTAATAAATTGCTTTTTCTATTTTTACTATCAAATCATGTCTAATTTACCCTATTTTCATATTTAAAGTGGTCACTCAGATAATTTTTTGCAGGGTGGTATTCACAAGATGTCTCTGCTGTATGAGTTTAGAGAATAGCACTAAGTTGGTAGAACATAGACTGTGTAATGTCACCTCTGAGTCCTCATCTTCATTTTATACACGAGGAATCACAATACATGAGAGATGTCTTACAACTCATTTCTTAAAATCATCCACTTATGTGAACCCTTGCAAAAGACTCCAGTTGGAAGAACACACCACTATACCAATAGAATCTTCTCTAGTGAGATCCCTGATGTTTAAGTCATTTTAGTTTGGTTTGAGCAGTCACCCTTAGGAAGTGACTTCTTATGGATTCATTTGAGAGAATAGTTTAGCAATATGAAGTCCTGCCAATCATTTAGGATATTTGAGTAAATTATTATTGGAGAGATTCCATTCTGTTTTTCAAATTTATTGTACTTATTAACTCCATACAGAAACTTGAAATCAAGACTGAACTGAATTTATTATCCAAGTAAAGGGTGACAAGCTCTTTCAGTCTTAATAGTCTGAGGCATAAGAACCAAGAATCTAAAAACTCCTCATTCAACTCCACATTTCACATCCAATTTCTAATATTTGCTGAAAATGTCACTGACTCACTCCTTTTATTTTCTTTCATGCTACTATGTGAACGTCTCTATAAAACAAATTTCAATATAGAATTATGTTGCTGTCCAATTACAACAGCAAGTTAAGTAAAAAAAAAAAAAAAAAAAAAAAAACTCACTGTTACATTGTTTGGGAAAAAAAAAACTACTGGAATTTAGGAATGGGAAGTTCTTAAATTCTAATATGTTCAAAACACAAAATTAAACAACTGTTTTAAAGGTTATGTAGATATGCAGATATTAACTTGGAAGGGTGCTTATACCAAAAAAATCCAAACCCATTAAGTCAATTCTGACTCATTGCAACTCTATAGAACAAGGTAGAACAGCCCCTATAGGGTTTCCAAGGCTATAAATCTTTATGGAAGCAGACTGCCTTATCTTTCTCCCACAGAAGAGCTGTTGGGTTCAAACTGTGATCTTTCAGTTAGCAGCTGAATGAGCACTTGGAAAGACACATAATCATCAGTTGTTGTTTGCTGTTGTTGGCTCTCTGTCCAAAGGATACTCTCTAGCATCATTTATAAAGTTGATCGGGTTTTAACAAATTCCCTTAATTTGTTTATCTGGAAATCCCCTAATTTCACCCTCATATTTGATAGACAATTTTGCTGGGTATATAATTTTTGGTTCAAATTTTTCTTCTTTCAGGGTTATATATATATCATCCCATTACCTTCTCACTTGCACAGTGTCTGACAAGAAATCAGAGCTTAATCTTATTTGATGCCCTTTGTAGGTAACTTTTCATTTTTCCTGTGCTGCTTCCTTTGTCTTTGGTTTTGGTGAATTTGATGATGATCTGTCTTGATATTTTTCTTTTGGGATCTATCCTGTTTGGGGCTTGTTGAACTTCTTGAATGGATATATTCTCATCTTTCATCATATTAGGGAATTTCTCTTCCAAGAATCTTTGACAATATTCTCTGTGGTTTTAATTCCTGCTCTGGAATTCTGATTATATGTAGCTTATTCCTCTTGATGGTATCCTACATGGACCTTAGGTTTTCTTCATTATGTTTTGATCTCTTGTCTCATTGATCCCTTAACAAAGTAGTATTCAGGTATTTGTCTTCAAACTTATTAATTCTGTCTTCCATTGATTCAATTCTACTCCTTTGTCCAACCAATGTGTTATTTATTTCTGAAATCTTAGTATTAATCTTCTGGATTTTTGTTTGTTATTTTTGTATTCTTTCTAATTTTTTTTGTCAGTTTGTTCTTGTATTTTTTTCCTAAATTGTTCTTGAGTTTTGTCCATGTTTTTCTTAAATTTGTCAGTGTTTTCCTTGATCTTGTCAGTGTCATTGTTTTCCTGGATCTGTCTCCAAATCCATTGAAGGGAAACAAATATAATTTTTTGAATTCCTTATCAAAGAGGCCAATGCTGCTTCTTCCTCAGGGATGTTTTCTGCATTTGTATCCTGGTCCCTTGTTTCTACTGCTTTATCTTGATTTTTGGTGTGGACTCTGGTGGTCTCTTGTCTCTGAGATATTGTGGTGTTGTTGTATTTATGTTTAGTTTGAGGTTGTATGTTGGTGTGGTCAATTGGTGCAAAAGAAAGTGGTGGCTCTTGCTCAGTGGGTGGGGCTGCAGGAGGTGCAGGTATCTTTGAGTTGTATGGGAATGGCTACTGTCTCTCACTCAGTTAGACAAAAATAAAATAAAATAATAAGCAAACAAAAAGAAGAAAACAAAAACTCGAACTGCATAAACAAGCAGAAAAAAATGCAAAAAGAAAAGGCAAAAAATAAGAAGAAAAAATTTCAAAATATATTTAAAAGGATAAAAGAAATCCAATGTGAAAAGGAGAAAGATAAAAAAGCCACAATATCTGGGGAGGAAGGAATGAGAGAAAAGTGCAAGAGTATACAAATAGGGAAAACTGCAAAAGGAAAAACAAGAGATGGGAAGAACAAAAGAAATAAAAAAAGAAGGGAACCAGGAAAAAGGAAGAGAAAAAAAGGAGATATAAATAACAACCAGGGATAGAAAAGGGAGTCAGGGAGGAAGATGAAAATAATACTTTAAAAACAAACAAAATCAAAACTGTGGGAGCATGGCACAGAACCACTCTTCCAAGGCACAGATCTCAATGAAACCCCCACACATGAAGAAGGTGGGTGGAGGCTGGGTATGGCCATACCCCTGTTCACAAGGAGGGCACAAGGCACAAGAGTAACAAGGGGAATATCACACATCTCTAATTGTCAGTCTCCAGTGCGGTTTTCCATGCTGTCCTGAACAGGCAGATCCCTCTCCCAGGTTGCAGTCCTAGCAAGAATGCCTCCTGCACACACTCAAAATATCTGCACTGGCTGCTTGCAAACATTCCAAATGACTGCACCCTCAGGACCACCAGCAGCAGTACACAGGTCTGCTTGACCCTTCCTCATGGTTCTCCCTTCTGGTCTTCAGGCATCAATGCAGTCCTTGCCCATGCAGCCTTGGTGAGCACAGCTGATTTTTAGGTTGCTATTGGGAAATATTCAAATGACTGTCCTCAGGACAGCCGGCAGCCTACAGTTCAATTTGTCTCCTTCCTCACTGTTTCATTCAGGTTCTTCTATTAGTTGGTATTCAATCCACTTCTTCACTTTCTCTTCAAAGCTCAGGGTTCCAGGATCCTATCCATTTCAATTGATTTCTCATTGCTTTGTTGTAGACAGTCTGTGAAATTTGTATGCCCATTCCACTATCTTGCTGGAACTCTGGAAAGACACTTAAAATCTAAAAATAACATTGCAGTACAGTTGGTAGTATATGTTTTTAAAATAACACATAATATTATTAAAAATATTTGTATGCATATAATTATTTTCAAATATATTGAGGATTTCCAGAAGATTGTAGTGGAAATTATTAACAATGCTTATTTCCTGGGACTGGATTGGGGAGCTGGTTGGGAGGGGTCATTTTTTTCTCACCTTCCACTTTGCTGTATGGTTGTACTTTAGGATCACAACATAATAATTGTATAATAATAATAATAAAAGTATAGAGATTCAAAATAGAGTCTCGTCAGTGAGCAACATGCTTTTTTTTTTTCTCCCTCTGGCATCTAAGAACTTTGAAAACAAGGTACAAAGGTTTGAATTAGGAACTTTGATGCTCTGAGCAGCTCACTGAATCAGAGTGCACCAAACACAGAAGAGCAGAATTAGAGGAAAGGCACAGGGAGATTATTTAGGAAAGAGCTACTGGCAGAGGACAGACAGGCACCCGAGAGAGACTATTGGAAACTTTCCTGGGGCAGTCACTGTCTGCTGGGTGAGGGCGGCCACCTGAGATCCCCGAGCCAAGAACAAAGTCACCTTATAGCAGCATACCAGTGACCACTACAATATTCCAGCAGGTAGTGGCAGAGACATGCCTCCAGCAGCTGATTTTGTTGGTAATTTGGGTCATCTGAGTGCAGGCAGGCATGGGCAGCACTGCTGAGATTCAGGCGGAGATCTCACTGTTGCGCCAGAAAGGCTAGCTCCCTCCCCTCTCAGCAGATCACAGAGCAGATTTGGGTCAGACTGGAAGACACTGTGCTTTTCTTTGCCATGGATATTGGGACCACAGGTCACTAGCAGGTACTCCCCCAACTCCAGCACAGCTGAAATTGCATGCATTTTTGGTGCCTCAGGTGGATGTTATCACAGACAAACTCCAGAGCCTGCCATTGCCGGTCTGGCAGGATTGCATTACAACTGCAGGCAGACAGGGCATGGAGAGCAAAGAAACTGCAATTGAGTGCAGTCCCACGAATTTTGCCTTGGAGCCATGATTTGATGCTGTAGGCCATGGAGATGAAGTCATTGAGTGCACCTGAAATTGGTGGAATTTGCAACCCTCTAACAATAGGAATCTTCCCTGTTGAGCCGTGGTCTTGCAAATAAGTCATCAATAATAGCCTGCTCAAAGCCCTAGAAACCGACCCTAGCAACACCAAGCTTTCTTCTTCTGCTCCCACCTTCTCTGCCAATAACTTCACTAATTCAATAGAGGAACCATATTCAGCAAATTACCATAAAACCACCCATTTCAAACTCTAAACCCTCTTTACAAAAAACAGAAACACATATCCGCAATACACACAGTGATTCCACCATCACAAAGAAAACAGCAGAGCGACCCAACACACCTCAATCAATAATAAAATAAAACACACCAGCTTCACCTTTTCAAAATATTAAACCATAAAACCAAGACAAAACAAATCAACACATAACCAGCAGCTAGAGACAACCTAATTAGACAGTGCTCTACCAGATTCCAAGGGTTTAAGAAGAGGTTCTGCTTTCCAGTAAGGCCAAGAACTCTCCAGACCTGCACTACACAACTGAAAAGGTCCTAGTTTACACCTTCTTTTTTTTTTTTTTTTTCCACTCGTGGTTAACCCCATTCCTTGTTGTTTTTTTTTCCTTCCCTGTTTGTTAGTTTGTTTTCTTTCTTCATTATTCTCCTTCTCTACCATTCTTCTCTTAGTGCCTTATCCCCAGATATTGCATATTTACCTGTTTTCTTCTTCTTTTCTCCACTTTCTCTTTTTTTGGGTTACTGTACCTAACGGATTTCAGGGTGTATTTTTTGTCCATGTGTTTTTGGTTTTTTGATGGTTATTCAATTGTAATTTGTGTCTAACTGAGTGGGAGACAACAACAGTCCCCATAAGACACAAGTACACCCACACCTCCTGCAACTTCACTTACTGAGCAAGAGCCAGCACCTCCTTCTCCACGAATGGGCCAATGATAAGAAACTACCAAGAAGAGCCTGAATCACCCTTGGCTGCTCTTCACAATGCCTCAGTAACAACAGAAAATCACAGTTCACTCAAAGAAGCAAGATAAAGTGGTAGAAACAAGGGAAGAGGTTACAGACCCAGAACACATCCCTGAGCAAGAAGCAGCACTGGAGCACTCTGATAAGGAATTCAAAAGAATTATATTTAGATATCTTCAAAGGATTGAGAGACAGACAAAAGAGAACACAGAAAAAACCTTAGAAGAATTTTGGAAGAAAATACAAGAACAAAATGACAAATTATATGAAAAATTAGAAATGATTCTAAATCTACAAACAGAAATCCAGAAGATTAATACTAAATTGTTAGAAATAGATAATACATTGGAAGGGCAAAGAGGTAGAATTGATGCAATGGAAGACAGAATTAAAGAAATTGAAGACAAATACCTGAATAATTTTTTGGAAAGGGATCAGTCAGAAAAAAAAAAATCAAAACAAAATGAAGAAAGCCTAAGGTTCATGTGGGATACCATCAAAAGAAATAATCTACGTGTCATTGCAATTCCAGAACAGGAAGAGAAAAAAAAAAAAAAAAACACTGAGAAAATCATCCAAGATTTGCTAGAGGAGAAATTCCCTGATATGGTGAAAGAGGAGAATATATTCAATCAGGAAGTCTAACAAACCCCAAACAGGATAGACCCCAAAAGAAAATCACTGAGACATATCATTATCAAACTCACCAAAATCAAGGACAAAGACAGAATCCTGAGAGCAGCACAGGAAAAACAAAAGTTACATACAAAGGTCAGCCAGTAAGAATAAGCTCTGATTTCTCAGCAGAGACCAAGCAAGTGAGAAGACAATGGGATAGTATATATAAAACCCTGAAAGAAAAAATTTTCAACCAAGAATTATATACCTGGCAAAATTGTCCCTCAAATATGATGGTGAAATTAGGAGAAACTAAGCGAATTTGTTAAAACCAGACCAACCTTACAAGAGGCGTTAAAGGGAGTCCTTTGATCAGAGAACCAAAAATAGCAAATATCAATAGACCATTAATACACAAGATGACATATCTCAGAAAACACAGCTATGGATACAGGCAAAATAAAATGAGCTTACAAGATTGTAAACAGGAAACCAGAGACATCAATTGGCAAGTGAGGACAACTACAAAGAAAAAGAGGGAAAAGACTGTAGATACAGAACTTCTAAAAGGTGATGAAGTTAAAAGAGTTGCAACACAGAATGGACTGTTCTAAACTCAGGGGGGGAAATTACAAATCATAGGGTAACCTCAAAGAAAAATGATAAAACTTCATATTAAATAAAAAAGAGGACAAGCACAAATACTCAGCAAATACTAAAGTAACAGCAACAAAGAAAATGATAACAGGACTCATAAACATAATGAGTTTAGCACAGAAAATAATATGGAACAAAGAAACCAGGGACACCATGAAAAAACACATCCCAAAATGACAGCAACTAATTCATACTTGTCAATAATTACACTGAATGCTAATGGATTAAATGCCCCACTCAAGAGACGGAGAGTTGCAGATTGGATAAGAAAACAAAACCCATCAATATGCTGCCTACAAGAGACACACCTTACAGACAAAGACAAAAATAGACTAAAAATCAAAGGTTGGAAAAAGATATATCAAGCAAATGGCAACTGTAAGAGAGCAGGAGTGGTAATATTTCTGATCAAATTGACTCTAAGACAAAAACCACTATGCAAGACAAGGAAGGACATTATATAGTGATTAAAGGATCAGTTGATCATAAAGATATAAGCATAATAAATACCTATGGATGCAATGAAAAGGCCTCAAAATACATAAATCAGACTTTAAAAGAGTTGAAAAGCCAAATAGATGACTCCACAGTCATAGTCGGATATTTTAATATACCACTTTCTTTGAAAGATAGAACAACTGGAAAGAAACTCAATAAAGATGCAGAAGAGCTAAATAATACACTACACCAACTGGACCTAATAGGTATCTAGAGAGCACTTCAGCCAACAGCAACACAATATACATTCTTCTCCAGTGCAAATGGAACTTTTCCATGATAGACCATATGTTAAGCCATAAAGCAATCCTTCATAAATTTAAAAGCATTGAAATACTGCAAAGCATTTTCTCAGATCACAACACTATCAAATTAGAAATCAACAATAGGAAGATCAACAGGAAAAGAGTGAAAATATGGAAATTAAACAATACCCTCCTAGAGAAAGGCTGGGTAAGAGAAGAAATAAAAATAGAAATTCAAAAATTCCTTGAATCAAACGAGAATAAAAACATAACATACCAAAATCTTTGGGGTACAGGAAAAGCAGTGATCAGAGGCCAATTTATAGCAATTAGTGCACACATCAAAAAAGAAGACACCCAAAATCAACACATTAAGCCAACATCTCCAACAATTATAAAAAGAACAAGAAAAGCCCAAAGTCACCAGAAGAAAGGAAATAATCAAGATTTGAGCAGAAATCAATGAAA
>NW_006921692.1:9690901-9700730 GCF_000298275.1 Orycteropus afer afer
GGAGCCTGGTGGAACCACTGAGACTATGGCCACTAGCTGCCCTTCAGATTTGGAATTGAACACACACCTGTGGCTTCCAGCCAAACAATAGACAGGCATATCAGTTGAGCATTTACCTGAGGTAGATACACTCCTTGGAAAGAATAAGCATGAGAGAAAGGACTGCTCATGCACAGGGAGACAGCTCAGGGGGTAGGAGTGCATGGAGAGGTGGACACAGGGAAGAGGCAACTATTGGGAGGAAATGGGAGGGGAGCTGTTGCATTGTGCTAAATTGTGGTCAATGTCATGAGACAAAGTGTACGTGAGCTGCTGTATGGAAAGTGTATTTGCTCTGTAAATTTTCACCCAAATCACAATTAAAAAAATAAAATAAAATAAAAATTATAGAATTAGCTCTCTATCTTCTAATGGTTCCCATTAGCAATTAATATATAGTTACTATATCCAACAAGCACAATAATCCTATTTTATAACAATCAAAAAATATTATTGACAGTACTGTTATGGATTGACTTGGAAAGTCAATTGACTTATTTCCAATATATATATGTTAGATTCTAACCCCTATACCTGTGGATGGAATCTAATGCAATATGATCACTTTCAGTAATGTAAGCTAATATCATCAGTAAATCTGTTGAGGTGATATTAATGTAGGGTGAATTCCAAGCCTAATCACTTCTGGGATATAAAAAGAACTGATTAGACATGGAAGCACATGCTCACACAGTAGAAGAAGGATGCCGTGTGAAAATCACCAATGAACCAAAAAATGCCCAGGACCACATACAAGGAAGGAATTGACATAACTGAAACTGGTTTCAACTTTTAATATAGTTTTAAGCTTAAAGCTTTATGTCATAAGTGACTTTTGAGCTATAAGTCACAATCAACTCAATGGCAACTGGTTTTAAGATCTGTGAACAATTTTGACTTTTCTTTGAAGTGACTTTGTTTTCTCAGTAACCATGATATTTCTCCACGAAAAGAAAATCCAGAGAAGTGTCTAAATAAGGAAAAGGCAAATCAAAATCATAAGTTGATGGCAAAACACTGAGCTTTTTCTCTTGAGTGTATCAAACACAGAATACTTTAAAATAGCCTTTTCTTTATTAAAAATATTTTTTTGTTTCCTAATTAACCAAGTGACAGAGAGAATGTATAAATAGTTGAGGTCTTGTGCCTAAATTGAAGCCTAAGAAATTACTTTAAAAAATTTCTTAAAGAACAGTTATAGGACCCTGAGTTACAAGAGGAAATCTACATTACTCTGCCAAAAAGTTGTAATTCAATACAAACTTTACTTTCATGCAGAAATCCAGGCTTCTCTTCCACTACAGCTGCAAGCATTTTCATTTCACAATTTCAGCCCCACTTTTTCTTTTCATCATCTGACTGTGATGAAAGGAGATAATACACAAATCATATTATATAAGTGCAAAATCATATAAGGAAAGGTGAGATGTTTAGTGGTTGGTATATCAGAATATTCTTGTTTATAGGTTCATCCTTCTCATTTGAATTTAATATCTTGAAAACATACTAAATCAGCCATTTCTCAATTTTGACTCCACATCATCCATTCCTGTATGTGATTTCTTGTCATTAGTTGCTATTTATTTAATTTTCCCCATCTCTATTCCTACTCTGTAATGTAATTTTTGAGGGCTTACAGAACAGGCATTAAATAAAATGAGAAATTTCTCAGTGCTGTGATCTTATTTTTATTTCTCTACATCTTTCTGTTGTGGGAAATTCACTCAAGTGCATTAGTTGTTTACACTACACATATAGACAGTCTGTTAAAGTTGAAAACAGGCAAGAGTACTTGTGTTTGTTGAGATTCATGAAGAATGAGGAGGAGAAGGAGGAAGGAGAGGAAGAAGAGGAACAGAAATATTGAAATAGCATTAAAGAACTACAGTATATTTCGAATATTTACATTTATTGTGAGTCAGAATTGACTCAACTGTGATGAGTTTGTTTTGGTTTTTGATACTGTGTTTTAAATAAAAAATGTGATGTCTGCATTTGAAATTTGATTTGGAGATAATATAAAATATAAGTGTGAGCTTTTCAGAAATATTAAATATAGCTCCAGTTGTCCACCTGCTATTTCATGACCACCCCTACCTCTTCTCTCCTTCTATCCCCTTCCTTACCCTGATCCTACTCTAGTATTCCCCCTTTTATGCAGGAATTCTGTTGAGTCTTTTCAAAAAAGATCATTCATTATGGTTGATCTGATGGTTTGATACTGCAAATGCCACAAAGACTCTGAGTTCTCACTTTCTGGAAGAAATATATTCCTGTCTGCATCTCTCCAGAACATTACAAGGACACAACAACAGTTGTTGTTGTTAGGTGCTGTCAATCTGCTGCCACTCTGTGATCCTATGCACCACAGAACAAAACACTGTCCAGTCCTGCACCATCATCACAATCCTCACTATACTTAATCCCATCATTGCAGCCACTGTGTCAATCTATCTTGTTGAGGGTCTTCCCCTTTTTCGCTGATCCTCCATTTTTCCAAACAAGATATTCTTCTCCAGGGTCACTTCTGACAACATGACCAAAGTAGGTGAGACCAAGTATGGCCATTCTCACTTCCAAGGAATATTCTGGCTAGACTTCTTCCAGGACAGATTTGTTCATTCTTCTGCCAGTCTGTGGTAATTTCAGTATTCCTTGCCAACACCGCAATTCAAAAGCATCAACTCTTTTTTGGTCTTCCTTATTCATTGTTCAACTTTCATATGCATATGCATATGTGGTGATTGAAAATACGATGGCTTGGGTTGTTGTTGTTATATGCTGTTGACCTGGACCTGACTCATAGCAACCCCTCCTTGGGTTTCCGAGGCAGTGGGTTAAGCACACCTTAATATTGAAAGTGTCCTCTTTGCTCGTCAACACTTTAAAGAAGTCTTTTGCTGCAGATTTGCCTAGTTCAACACCATGTCTGATTTCTTAACTACTGCTTCCATGGGTGGTGATTATGTCTCCAAGTAAAATGAAATCTTTGACAGCTTCAATCTTTTCTCCATTTATCATAATGCTGCTTTTTGGTCCAGTTGTGAGGATTTTCATTTTCGTTATATTGAAATGTAATCCATACTGATGACTATAGTCTTAAATCTTTATCAATATTTCAAGTCTTCTTCACTTTAGCAATCAAAGTTGTGTCATTTCCTTATTGCCGATGTTAATGTGTCTTCCTCCCATCCTGATGCCGTATTCTTCTTCCTATAGCCCGTGTTTTCAGATTATTTGCTCAGCATAGAGATTGGACAAGTATGGTGAAATGATACAATCCTGACACACACTATTACTGATTTTAAACCATGAAGTATCCCCTCATTTAGTTCAAGTGACATCCTCCTGGTCTATATACAGGTTCCTCATGAACACAATTAAGTGTCCATGAATTTCCTCCTTGCAATGTTATTCATATTTTGTTAAGATCCAGAGTCAAATACTTTTGCATAGTCAATAAAGCACAAGTAAGCATCTTTCTGGTACACTTTGCTTTCAGTCAAGATCCATCTGACATCAGTAATGATATCTGGTGGTTCAACACCCTTTTCTGACTCCAGCTTGCATTTCTGGAAATTCCCTGTCAATACACTGCTACAACCATTTTAAATTATCTTCAGCAAGATTTTACTTCCATGTGAAATTAATGATAGTGTTCAATAATTTCCACATCCTGTTGGGTCACTCTTTCTTGGAATGGGCACACATATCAATCTCTTCCAGTCAGTTGGGCAGGTAGCTGTCTACCAAATTTCTTGGCATAGATGAGTAAGTGCCTCCAGTGTGGAATATGTTTGTTGAAACATTTCATTGGGTATTCTTTCAATTCCTGGAGTCTTGTTTTCTCCCAATTCTTTCAATGCAACTTAGACTTCTTTCTTTAACACCATTGATTCTTGACCATGTGCCACCTCCTGAAATAGTTGAACATTTGCCAATTCTATTTTTGTACAGTGACTCTGTACATTCCTTCTATCTTAGTTTTATGCTCCCTGCACCATACAATATTTTGCCTATAGAATCTTTCAATATTGCAAATTGAGGCTTGAATTTTTTTCTTCAGCTCTTTCAACTTGAGAAATGAAGAGCATCTTTTTTTCTCTTTTGGTTTTTCAGCTCCAGGTCTTTGCACATTTCATTTTAATAATTTATGTTGCCTTCTCAAGCTACTCTTTGAAATCTTTTCAACTCTTTCCTCTTGTCCTTTCTTCCATTTGCTTCTGCTAGTGTCTGTTCAAAAGCAAGTTTTAGAGTCTCTTCTGACATCTATTCTCGTCTTCTCTTCCTTTCCTGTCTTTTTAATGAATTTCCTTGTGAGGTCGCTATGAGTCGGGTTTGACTTGACGGCACATAACAACAACAACAACAATGATGTTCTTGATGTCATCCCACAATTCGTGTGGTCTTCAATCAATGCATCAAATCTATTCACTTGATCTCTAAATTCAGCTGGAATATAATCAAGGTTATATTTTGGATCTTGTGAACTTTTTTTATTTTTCTTCAGTTCAGCTTGAACTTGCATATGAGCAGTTGATGGCCTGTTCCACAGTCAGCTCCTGGTCTTCTTTTGGCTGAAGATATTGAGCTTCTATGTAAACTCCTTCCGTAAATGTAATTGATCTGATTTCTGTGTGTTCCCTCTGGCAAGTCCATGTGTGCCATTTATGGTGTTTTAAAAAGGTATTTGCAATAAATAAGTCATTGGTCTTGCAAAATTCTATCATGTGATCTCTGACATCATTTCTATAACCAAGGGCAACTACCAGTGATTCCTCTAAATACAAATAATAATCAGTACATCTTAACTGCATATTGGGTCAATTTCAGACTGTGAAAATCTTCAAGGTCTTCATTTTTTGCTTTAGTGGTTGGTGTATAGATTTGAATAATTGTAGTATTAACTGCTCTTCCTTGTGGGGGTGTGGATATTATCCTACCACTGACACAATTGCACTGCAGGATAGATTCTTTGTGATGATGAATGTGCCACCATTCCTCTTCTATGTGTTATTTTTGGCATAGTAGATCATATGATGGTCTCAATCAAAATGGCCAATACCCATCCACTTCAGCTCACTTATGCCTAGATATCGATCTTTATGCATTCCATTTTACTTTTGAAAATTTCCAATTTTCCTAGATTTATGCTTCATACATTCCATGTTCCAATTATGAATGGGTGTTTTCAGCTGATTTTTCCCCCATTTGGAGTCATGCTCCATCAGCAAATGAAGGTCACAAAAGCTTTAATCAACCCATATAAGACTATGTTGAAGCGGCAGCTGTTTCCAAATCATATTTTGAATGCCTTCCAACCTAAAGGGTTTATCTTCCGGCGGTGTATCAGGCAATGTTTCAGGCTTAGTCATAAAGTTTTCTAGTACTATATCAGACAGTATTTCACTGCTATTTATAAGGTTTGCACTGGCCAATTCTTTGAGAAGTATTAGTCTGGAAGGTTCACTGAAACCTGTCCACTATGGAAAACCCTGCTAGTATATGAAATACTAGTGGCATAGCCTCAAGCTTCACAGCAATATGCAAGACACCACAGTACAATAAACTGACAAAACAGTGGTGACACATGAAGAGGGCAATGCCCAGTGAGGGAGTTGAAAAAGAGAAGAAGAGGCCAAGAGATATGTGTACAAATGTCTGTGTGCAACAGTGTCATGGATGCATTGTGGTAGCAACATTCCTTAATACTCCAGATTATTCTTGTCTTATAGTATTTCAGTTATTGAAAATCTACAGAAAACAAGATATTAACCTATAATGTTTTATCAATAAAATCTCAATAGAATTTTTTAGGTTTTTAGGGATCTGGTTTTATTTTTCATTTTTTTTTTTTTAAATGCTTGCAAGAATGCAAAAGATATTTTGGAAAAAGGGAGTGATAGAGAGATAGAAATGAATTAGTACTATCAAATACCAAAGCTTTTAATTAAGTTAAAACAGAGTGGTACTGGCCAAAAAAATAAACATAGATGAATGGAAGAGAGTATTTTAGAAGTTTAGAAATAAATACAAATTTATAAGGGAATATGGCAATTATACAAATAGTATTTAGAATCAATAAATAAAAATGTGTTATTCAACAAATGCTGGTGAGTCAATTAGCTATACCCTATAGGAAACTTTTTTTTCTTTTAATAAAAGCAGAAAAAGATAACTGCATAATTTAAAAAATAAATCATTTGTAAATATGACACACAAAGAAGTCATAAAAGTGTTATCATGACAATAAAATATTTAAAATAAAGCCATCTGTTTTCCAAAAGCAAAAAGATATATTCAAAAGAAAGCAACAGGGACTTCTGGCAAGATGGAGGAATTGGCAGACAAGCTACACAGACCCTCTTCAACAAAGAAAAGAGAAACCAAATGACACAGATACAGAAAATAATCCTGGAGGCCTGAACTTTGGAAGGAAAGATACAGAAGTGGATTAAACACCAAGTGGTAGAAAAACCTGATGAAAGCTGTGAATAGGGAGACAAATGGATCTGTGGACTGTCAGCTATCCTAGTGGCATGGACAATTTGAATATTTCCAAGTGCTGCTAAGACTTGAGAATTAACCTAAAAATCACCCCTGCTTCCCAATGACTGCATGGAACACTGCACTGGTGGCAGATGATTAAAATGAGAAGCAGCAAAGAAGGAGACACATTGAACTGGGGACATTCAGCTGTCTGGAGGGTGCAGCCATTTTTAATATGGATATATTTAAAGCAAGAGCATTCTTTTTCAGATTCCACAGGTTCTGCTTGTTGGGGACAGCATGGACATACTGGAGGCTGACAATTGGAAAGGTCCGATTTCCCCTTGTTATACCCCACAACCTCTTGGTGAATGGAGGTGCAGCCATCCATCACCTCCACCCACCTTCTGGGCCAGCAAGAATTCAATCCCAGTTTGTGTATTCTGACAAAGCCTGGGTGCCCTGCCCTGCCACCTCCTCAGATTAGGTTTTTTTGTTTTTCTTCGTCAGTTTTTAAAATACTCTTTTGTTGTTGGTAGTGTTTTCTTCCTTTTTTAGTTTTATTCTTTCTTTTTCCCTTCCCAGGTTTGGGCTTTTTTCACTTTCCTTTTCCTGATTCCCATTTTTTCTTTCTTGTGGTTTTTCTCAAGCCTTGTTTTTCTTTTTGCATTTTTTCTCCATTTTTTTTCTCATTATTCTCTAACTCTAGCTCTTATCTCTTATTTCCCCACCTCAAATATTGTGGATTTCCTTTTTTTTTTTTTTTCTGTCTATATTTCTTTTGTCCTTGTAAAGTATTTCTTTAAATAGTTAATCTCATTTATTGCCTTTCTTTGTTGTTGTTCTTTCCGTTTTTGGGGATTGCTCCTGTGTGTTTATGTGGTGTATGTTTTTTGTTCTTCCATATATATATATATATATATATATATATATGATTGATTGTTGTTTTTATCAAACTGAGTGGGAGACAGCATCCTTACCCATACGACCCAACCATACCTGCACCTGCTGCAGCCCCACCTACCTAGTAGAGGGCTACCACTTGCTTCTGCACCACTAGACCAATGATACATAACAGCCAATAAAAGTCTGACTCACCCTTAACTGACAGACAGGACCAACCCCCAGAGGCAGGAAAGGGAGGGAATGCTCGGGATGACAAAGCAGCAGGATTCAGGTAGGACCAGGTAAGGGGAGGGTGGAGAGGTTACCAACAGCTAAGGGGGGAAATTTGTCTGTCACTTTGTCATACTGTGGTGGTTTGCATGTTGCTGTGAGGTTTGAGGCTGTGCCATTGGTGTTGCAAAAGCCAGGAGCGTTACTCATGGTTCACAGCTTTCAACACATCTTACAGACTGAGACACACTAGGAAGAAGGAAAAGACATCCACTTCTCAAATAATTGGCCACGGAAAACCTTATGAATAGCATAGAAACAATGTCTGATACATTACTGGGCAACTTTATGAAAAGCCTGAAAACATTGTCCGATACAGTGCAGGAAGATGAACCCCTTAGGTTGGAACATACTCATAATACGACTGGAAAAGAGCAAGCTCATCAGAGGAGAACCAACCTTAATGATATGTACAAAATAGAGCTTCTGGGACCTCAATTTGCTGATGTTCCACAACTCAAATTGAGGAAAAACAGCCGCAACCATCCATTAATAATCAGAACATGGAATGTATGAAGTATGAATCTAGGAAAATTGGGAGTTGCCAAAAATGAAATTGATTGTATAAAGATTGATACCCCAGGCATTAGTGAGCTGAAATGGACTGGTTTTGGCCATTTTGAATCAGACTACCACATGATCTACTATGCCAGGAATGACAATTTGAAGAGGAATAGCATGGCATTCATCATCACAACAGATGTTGCAAGATCTGTCCTAAAGGACAATGCTGTTAATGAAAGAGTAATTTTCATATGCCTACAAGGAGGACCAGTTAACATGACTATTATTCAACTTTATGAATCAACAATCAAAGCCAAAGATGAGGAAATTGAAGATTTTTATCAACTTCGGCAGTATGAAATTGACCAGACATGCAATCAAGATGTGTTAATTATCACTGGTGACTGGAATGCAAAAGTTGGAAACAAAGACGAATCACCAGTAGTAGGAAAATTTTACCTTGGTGACAGAAATAATGCTGGAGATTGCATGATAGAATTTTGCAAGACCAATGACTTATTCATTGCAAATACCTTTTTTCAACAACACGAACAACAGATATACATGTGGACTTCACCAGATGGAGTACACAGGAATCAAACTGACTACATATGTGGTAAGAAGCAATGGAAAAGCTCAATATCTTCATCCAAAACAATGCCAGGAACTGATTGTGAAATAGACCATCAAGTGGTCATATGCATGTTCAACTTGAAGTTGAAGACAATTAAAACAAGTCCATAAAAGCCAAAATATGACCTTGAATATATCCCTCCTGAATTTAGAGACCATCTATAGGACAGATTTGATGCATTGAACGCCAATGACTGAAAACCAGAATTGTGGAATGACATCAAGAACATCATCCGTGAAGAAAACAAGACATCATCAAAAATACAAGAATGAAAGAAAAGACCAAAATGGATGTCAGAAAAGAATCTGAAACTTGTCCTTGAGTGAAGAGTATCTAAAGCAAATGGAAGAAATGGTAAGATTAAAGGGCTTAACAGAAGATATTGAAGAGCAGCTTGAGCAGACAAAGCCAATTACTATAATGGAATGTGCAAAGACCTGGAGTTAGAAACCCAAAAGGGAAGAAAAGGCTTGGCATTTCTCAAGCTGAAGGAATTGAGGAAAAAAATTAAGCCTTGAGTTGCAATATTGATTCTATGGGCAAAATATTGAATGATGCAGGAAGCATCAAAAGAAGATGGAAGTTATACACAGAGTCACTGTTCCAAAAAGAACTGGTTGATCTTCACCCATTTCAGGAGGTGGCATATGTTCAAGAACCAATGGTATTGAAGAAAGAAGCCAAAGCTTCCCTGAAAGGATTGGTGAAAACCAAGGCTCCAGGAATTGACGGAATACCCATTTAGATGTTTCAACAAATGAATGCCCCACTAAAGTCACTCAATTAACTATGCCAAGAGGTTTGGAAGACAGCTACCTGGCCAACTGATGGGAAAAGATCCATATTTGTACCAATTCCAAAGAAAGGTGATCCCAGAGAATGTGGGAATTGTCAAACAAAGTCATTAATATTGCATGCAAGTAAAATCTAACTGAAGATAATTCAAAAATAGTTCCAGCAGTATATTGACAGAGGACTTCCAGAAAT
>NW_006921692.1:9709790-9720217 GCF_000298275.1 Orycteropus afer afer
AAATAATCCGAGAAGCTGGACTATATGAAGAAGAACATGGCATCAGGATTGGAGGGAGAATCATTAACGACCTCTAATATGCTGATGACACAACTTTGCTTGTTGAAAGTGAGGATAATTTCAAGTACTTACTGATGAAGATTGAAGAATACTGTCTGCAATATGGATTAAATCTCAATATAAAGGAAACAAAAATCCTCACAACTGGACCTATAAGCAGCATCACAATAATGGAGAAAAGATTGAAGGTGTCAAAGATTATGCATAGCTTGGTTCTACAATCAAAACCAATGGAAGCAGCAGTCAGGACATCAGATAATGTATAACACTGGGCAAATCAGCTGCAAAGGACCTCTTTCAGGTGCTGAAGAGCAAAAATGTCTCCTTGAGATTAAGGTTCACCTGATACAAACCATGATATTTTCAGTCACCTCATATGCATGTGAGAGTTCAACAATGAATAAAGAAGGCCAAAGAAGAATCAATGCTTTCAAGTTGTGGTGTTGGCGAAGAATGCTGAATATACCATGGGCTGCTTAAAGAACTAACAAATCTGTCCTCAAGGAAGTGTAGCCAGAATGCTCCTTTGAAGTGAGAATGACCAGACTATGTATCACATCCTTTGGTCATGTTGTCAGAAGGGACCATTCACTGGAGAAGAATGTCATGCTTGGTAAGGTGGAGGCTCGACAAAAGAGGGGAAGTCCTTCAATGAGATGGATTGACACAGTGGCAGTGGTGACGGGGTCAAGTTTAGCAAGGATGGTGGATCTGGTTCAGAACCAGACAGTGTTTTGTTCTGCTGTGCATTGGGTCACTATGAGTCAGAGATGACTCAACAGCACCTAACAACAATAACATCCTTAACTGCTCTTCACAAACAGCTAACAAATATCTGTGCAGCCACTCTAATTTTCAGTCATACCCACCAGAAGACAGGTGGTGAGCAATTAACTGCTGACAACTAGCAAATAGAGGAGCACAGTACCGTGTTCATTCAGATACATCCAAACAAAAAAAAGAAAATGAAAATCTTGGGAGAATCACTCCAACATACAATCACCAATTAAATGTAAATACAACAACATCACAATGTCTCAGAGACAATGGACTATCAGAGTCCACACAAAGAATAAACATAAAGTGGTAGAAATATGGGAGCAAGATACAGACCCAGAACACATCCCTGAGGAAGAAGCAGCATGGGAACTCCCTGATAAGGAATTCAAAAGAATTATATTTAGGTACTTTCAATGACTGAGAAACAGATCAAGGAAAACACTGGCAAAATTAAGGAAAATGCAGACAAATCCCTAGAACAATTTTGGAAGACAATACAAGAATGAAATGACAAAATATATGAAAAATTAGAAGTGATACAAAATCTATAGACAGGAATCCAGAAGATTAATTCTAAATTTTCAGAAGTCAATAACATATGAGATGGGCAAAGGAGTACAATTGAATCAATGGAAGACAGAATTAGTGAGATTGAAGACAAATACCTCAATATTTCTTTGGAAAGGGATCAATCAGAAAAAGATCAAAATAAAATGAACAAAGCCTAAGATTCTTGTGGGATACCATCAAGAGAAATAATGTATGTGTAATCAGAATTCCAGAACAGGAAGAGACAAATAAAACCACAGAGAAAATTGTTGAAGATTTGTTGGAAGAGAATTTCCCTGATATGATTAAGACTAGAATATATCCATTCAAGAAGTCCAAGGAACCACAAACTGGATAGACCCCAAAAGAGCATCACCAAGACATATTATCATCAAATTCAACAAAACCAAAGACAAAGAAAGAATCCTGAAAGCAGCATGAGAAAAACAAAAAGTTGCCTTCGAAGGGCAACCAATAAGACTAAACTCTGATTTCTCTGTAGAAACCATACAGGTAAGACAATAGAATGCTATATGTAAAACCCTGGAAGAAAAGAAAAAAATTGCCAACCAAGAATTATAAACCAAACAAAATTTTCCCTCAAATATGAGGTAATTAGGATGTTTCTAGATAAGCAGAAATTAAAGAGATTTGTTAAAACCACACCAAACTTGCAAGAGAAGTGAAAGAGAATCTTTGGACAGAGAACCAACAACAGCAGGCAACAATTGATGATTAACGCAGATGACAACCTAACCCAGAAACAAGCCCATTTATAGAAATATCCAAAGTAAAACAAGCTTGTAAGACTCTAAACAGGGAACCAGAGACATCCATTGGTAAATGAGGGCAACTACAAACCAAAGAGGGAATAAATAATGTAGTTACAAAACTTCTAAATGGTGAGGAAGTCAAGAAAATTGAGAAATACAACAGAATGTTCTAAAGTTGGGAAGAAAATTATAAAACACAGGGTAACCTCAAAGAAAATAATAAACTTTCACATCAAAATAAAAAAGAGGACATGCACAAATACTTAGCAAATATTAAAACAGTATCAGCAATGATAACAAAAGGGAAATGATAACAAAAGTCTTAAACAAAATGAGCTCAGTACAGAAAATTATATGAAACAAAGAAATCAACAACCCCATAAAAAAAAAAAATAACAAAATGACATAAATAAATTCATTCTTGTTGATAATTACACTGAATATAAATGGATTAAATGCATAACACAAGATACAGAGAGTTGCAGACTGGATAAGAAAATATGACCGATCAACAAACTGTCTACAAAAGACTCACCTTGACACAAAGACTAAAATAGACTAAAAGTCAAAGGATGGAAAAAAATATATCAAGTGAATGTCAATAAAAAAAAAAAAAAAAAAAGCAGAAGTGGCAATATTAGTTTCTGATGAAATAGACTTTAAGGCAAAAATGACCATAAGAGACAAGGAAATACATTGTATCATGATGAAAGGATTACTTGAACAAGAGGGCATAACCATTATATATATATTATGTGCCCAATGAAAGAGCCCCAAAATACATAAATCAGACATTAACAGAATTACAAAGAGAAATAGATGATTCCACAGTAATAGTAGGAGACTTTAATACAGTATTTTCAATGAAATATAGAACAACTGGAAAAAAAAACTTAACAAAGACACAGAAGAACTAAACAATACAATCAACCAACATGACTTTATCAATATCTACAGAACACTTCATCCACAACATCACAATATGCATTCCTTTCCAGTATACATGGAATATTCTCCAGGATAGACCATGGGTTAGACCACAAAGAAAGCCTCAGTAAATTTAAAAATATTTAAATACTGCAAAGCATCTTCTCAGATCACAATGTTATAAAATTAGAAATCAACAACAGGAAGATAATGGAAATAGAGAAAACACATGGAAACTGAATAACACCCTCCTTAAAAGTGACTGGGTTATAGAAGAAATAAAAACTGAAGTTAATAATTTCCTTGAATCAAATGAGAATAAAAACACAAAATATCAAAATGTTTGGGACACAGCAAAAGTAGTGATCAAAGAGCAATTTATAGCAATAGATGGACACATCAAAAAAGAAGAAAGAACCAAAATCAACACCTTAACCCCACATCTCCAACAATTAGAAAAAGAGCAGCAAAAAAAAAAAAAAGGCTACAGTCACCAGGAGAAAATAAAGAATAAAGAATCAAGCAGAAATAAATGAAACATAAAATAGAAAGGGAACAGAAAAAATCAATAAAACCATAGGTTGGTTTGTTGAGATGTTAATAAAATTTACAAACCACTCACAAATTTAAACAAAGGAAAAGAAAGAGAAGAAGAAAATAACACAGAAAAGAAATGAAACAGGCACTGTCATAACAGAACCAACCAAAATAAATAGGATAATTTCAGGATACTCTGAAGAAATGTACTTCAATGAATTTGAAAACCTAGAAGAAATGGACAGATTTGTAGAAACAGACTACTTACTTAAACTGACACAGACTGAAGTAAAAAATGTAAACAGACTCATAACAAAAGAAGAAATTGAACAGGTCATAAAAAAATAATGACCAACAAATATAAGTCCTAGTCTAGATGGTTTCAATGGAGAATTCTACCAATCATTCAGAGAAAATTTGACACCAATCCTATTCAAACTATTCCAGAACATAGAGAAGGATGGAATCCTCCCAAATTCATTTTATGAAGCAAGCATAACCCTGATACCAAAATCATCCAAAGATACCACTAAAAAGGAAAACTACAGACCAATATTCCTCATGAATATAGAAACAAAAACCTTTAACAAAATCCTAGCCAGTAGATTCCAACAACATATCAAAAAAATAATATATCAGGATCATGTGGGATTCATAACCAGGTATGCAAAGATGGTTCAACATCAGAAAAACAATCAATGTAATCCATCACATAAGCAAAATAAAAGAACCACATGATCATAACAATAGATGCAGAGAAGGTATTTCATAAAATCCAGCACCAGTTCTTGATGAAAAAAATCTCAGACATATAGGAACAGAAGGGAAATTCTTCAGCATAATAAAGGGCATATATGCAAAACCAATAGCTAATATTATTCTCGATGGACAGGGACTGAGACCTTTGCCCTGAGAACAGGAACCAGACAAGGAAGCCCTCTATCACCACTTCTACTAACATTGTACTGGAAATCTTAGCCAAGGAAATAAGGCAAGAAAGGGGATTCAAAGCATCCAAATTGGTAAGGAAAAAGTAAAACTATCCCTATTGGCTGATGATATGATCGTATACATAGAAAACCTAAGACATGCAGCAAAAAAATACTGGAAGTAATTTGAGAGATTTAGCATAGTGGCAGTATACAAGAACATCCAAAAATCAGTTGGATTCCTCTACACCAGCAAAGAGATTTCTGAAAAGGAAATAAGGAAATCAATACCATTTACAATAACACCAAAAACATAAGATACTTAGGAATAAATCTTACCAGAAACACAAAGGACCTATATAAAGAAAACTACAAAACACTACTTCAAGAAACTATAAGAGGTCTACATAAATGAAAGAACATACCATACTCATGAATAGGAAGACTGAATATTGTGAAAATGTGAATACTACCCAAAGAAATCTGTATATTCAATGCCATCACAATCCAGAGTCCATCAACATTCTTTAAGGACATGGAAAAAACAATCATTAATTTGACATGGAAAGGAAACAGATCTAAGATAAGCAAAGCACTACTGAAGATGAACAAAGTAGGAGATCTCACATTCCCTGATCGTAAAACCTACTGTATAGCCATAGTAGTCAAAACTGCCTGGTATTAATACCATGACAGCCACATAGACCAGTGGAACAGAATTGAGAAACCAGAAACAGATCCATCCACCTATGGTCAGCTGGCCTTTGACAAAAGGCTGAAATCCATTAAATGGGGAAGAGAAAGTCTCTTTAACAAATCTGACTCATAGCGACCCCTCCTTGGGTTTCCAAGGAGGTTTCTTGGGTTTCCAAGGAGGTTCCTTGGGTTTCCAAGGAGGTATCACTACAGAAGTAAATTGCCCAACCTTCCTTCTGGAGAGTGGCTGGTGGGTTTGAACTGCCAGCCTTCTGGTTAGCAGTCAAGCAAAGCACTACTGAAGAAGAACAAAGTAGGAGATCTCACATCCCCTGTGCAAAACCTAATGTACAGCCATAGTAGCCAAAACTGCCTAGTATTAGTATTAGTACTAATATTAGTACCTATGGTACCTATAGTACTAGTATTAATACTTATGGTCAACTGACCTTTGACAAAAGGCTGTAATCTATTAAATGGGGATAGTTTCTTTAACAAATGATGCTGGCAAAATTGGATATCTACTTGCAGAAAAATGAAACATGATCCATACCTCTCACATCATACACAAAAACTAACTCCAGATGTGTCTAAAACTTAAATATGAAACCTAAAACTTAAGTATATAAAAGAAAAAATAGGGGCAAAAATAGACTATCAAGTATAACCCAAAATGCACAAACAACAGAAGTTAAACTAGATTATTGGAATCTTCTAAAAATTAAATTCTTATGTGTATCAAAAGACTTCTCCAAAAGAGTTAAAACAGAATGTCCAAATTAGGAAAAAAAGATTCAGCAATGACATATCTGACAAAAGACTTATCTCTAAAATTTATAGAAAACAGAGTTCCGGTAAGATGGTGGAACAGGCAGAAAGACTGCAAAGACCCTCTTTGACAAAGAAAAGGGGAACCAATTAACACAGATACAGAAGATAATCCTGGACCCCTGAGCTTTGAAGGGAAGGATGTAGAAGTGGACTAAACTCCAACTAGTAATTTGCATGAAAACACGAAAAAAGGAGACATATGGAGCTGCGGTCTGGCAGTGATCGTGACGATACATACAGCTTGGATATTGCCCAGTGGTGTTAGGACCTAAGAATTAGCCTAAAAATCAGCCCTTATAGCCAGGGAATGCACAGAGGACTGCTCTGGTGACTGGTGAACTAAAAAGGGAAGCAGCAAAGAGGAAGGCAGACTGAGATGTGGACTTTTGCCTGTTCGGAAGGCACAGCCATTTTGAATGTTTACAAGTGGTTTGATCATTTGGATATTTAAAGTGACAGCATTAAATCCCAGATTCTAGGGACTTAAGAACAGGCTCCACTTTCTTGGAACCACAAGGACATTCAAGATGTGGATAACTGAAAACATGCGACATTCCCCTTACTACTCTTATACCCCACACTCTCTTGAATAACGGATATGTGGCCATCCCTCACTCCCACTCACCTTCTAAACCCACACAATTCCATCCAAGTCTATGTGCTCTGCAGGTGCTCTGCACTGCCCTGCACAGATTTTTTTTTTAGTTTGTTTGTTTTTCTCTGTTTTAAAATTATTACTATTATTATTTTTATCCTTTTTATTATTATTCTTTATTCTTCCCTTCCCAGCTTCTAGTTCTCAGCTTTTTTTCTTTTCTCTGTTCCTGGTTCCAATTTTTTTTTTTTTCTTTCATGTAGTTAATCCCGTTTCTTGTTTTTCTTTTTGTGTCTTTCACATTTTTTTCTTCATTATTCTCCTACTCTACCTTTTTCCTCTTATTGCCCTCCTCCTGGGGCTTTTTCTTTTTTCTTTTGTTGTTATTTTTCCTTTGCTGATGATACGATATTATACCTGGAAAACCCAAGAGACTCAGTCAAAAATCTACTGGAACTAATTGAGAGATTTAGCATCGTGGCAGGACACATGATTACATGGTGTGCTTTTTGTCCATTTGCTTTTACTATTTTAATGGTTACTCAATTTTTATTTTTGTCTAACTGAGTGGGAGACAGCAACAGTTCCCATATGACACAACTACACCCACACCTCCTGCAGCCTCACTTACTGAGTGAGATCCACCACTTCCTTCTCCACCAATGGGCCAATGATAAACAACCACCAAGAAGAGCCTGACTCACCCTTAGCTACTCTTCACAAACAGTTAACAGAGATCTAAAGACAACAATGTCACAATGTCTCAGAGACAACAGACCATCACTGTCCACATAAAGAACCAAGTTAAAGTGGTAGAAACAAAGAAGCAAAATACAGACCCAGAAAACATCCAGGGGGAAGAAGCAGCATTGGAATGCCCTGATAAGGAACTCAAAAGAATTATATTTAAGTATCTTCAAAGGATTGAGACACACACCAAAGAAAACACTGAGAAAATAAAGGAAAACACAGACAAAACCCCAAAAGAATTTCAGAAGAAAATACAATAAAAAAAAATGACAAAATAAATGAAAAATTAGAAATGATTCAAAATCTACAGATAGTAATCCAGAAGATTAATACAAAATTGTCAGAAATAGATAACACATTGAAAGGGGAAAGGGGTAGAATTGATGCTATGGAAGACAGAATTAGTGAGATTGAAGACAAATAACTGAATACTTCTTTGGAAACATATCAATCAGAAAAAAAGATCAAAACAAAAAGAAGAAAGCCTAAAGTTCATGTGGGATAACATCAAAAGGAATAATCTATATGTCATTGGAATCAGAACAGGAAGAGAAAAATAAAACCACTGAGAAAATTGTCAAAGATTTTTTAGAAGAGAACTTCCCTAATATGATGAAAGATGAGATTATATCCATTCAGGAAGTCTAATGAACCCCAAAAAGGATAGACCATAAAAGAAAATCACAAAAACATATCATCATCAAACTCATCGAAACAAAAGACAAAGAAAGACTCCTGAAAGCAGCATGGGAAAAACAAAGTTAATTACAAAGGACAACCAATAAGAATAAGCTCTGATTCCTCAGCAGAAACCAGGCAAATGAGAAGGCAATGAGATGGTATATGTAAAACCCTGAAAGAGAAAAATTTTCAACCAAGAATTATATACCTGGCAAAAGTGTCCCTCAAATATGATGGTGAAATGAGAAGATTTCCAGATAAGCAGAAATTTGGGGAATTTTTCAAAACTAGACCAACCTTACAAGAGATACTAAAGGAAGTCCTTTGAACAGAGAACCAAAAATAGCAAACAACAACCGACCATTAATACACAAGATGACAAACCCAGAAAAAACACTTATGAACATATCCAAAGTAAAATAAGCTTACAAGATTGTAACCAGGGAACCAGACTTCAACTGGAAAGTGAGGACAACTACAAACAAAAAGAGGGAAAAGACTGTGTAGTTACAGAACTTCTAAAGGGTGAGTAAGTCAAGAGAGTTGCAAGATAGAATAGTTTAGACTGTTCTAAACTTGGGGAGAAAATTATAAATCACAAGGTAACCTCAAAGAAAGATGATAAACCTTCACATCATAATAAAAAAGAGGACAAGCACAAATATTCAGCATACACTAAAACAACAGCAAAAAAGGAAATGATAATGTGATTCATAAACATAATGAGCTCACCACAAAAAATAATATGGAACAAAGAAACCAGGGACACCATGAAAAAACATATAACAAAATGACAGTAATCAATTCATACTTGTCAATAATTACACTGAATGTTAATGGATTAAATGCATTATTCAAGAGATGGAGAGTTGCAGATTGGATAAGAAAACAAAACCCATCAATATGCTGTCTACAAAAGACATATCTTAGAGATAAAGACAAAAATAGACTAAAAATCAAAGGTTGAAAAAAGATATATCAGGCAAATGGCGGCCATAAAGCAGCAGGAGTGGCAATATTAGTTTCTATTCAAATTGACTTTAAGACAAAAACCACCATACAAGACAAGGAAGGACATTACATAGTGATGAAAGGATCAATTAAACAAGAAGATATAACCATAATGAATATCTATGGACCCAACGAAAGAACCTCAAAATACTTAAATCAGACTTTAAAAGATTTGAAAAGGCAAACAGATTACTCCACAATCATAGTTGTTGTTGTTGTTGTTATTTGCCATTGAGTCAGCCCCAACTCATAGCAACCCCTCCTTGGGTTTCCGAGGCAGTTATCACTACCGAAGTAAGATTGCCCAACCTTCCTTCTGAGGAGTGGCTGGTGGGTTTGAACCACCAGCCTCCTGATTAGCAGTCAAGTGCCTTAGTCACTATGCTACCAGAGCTCCTACAATCATAGTAGGAGACTTTAATCCACTATTTTCAATGAAAGAAACTCAAAAAAGATAGAGAAGAGCTAAACAATACAATCCACCAACATGACCTTATACACATCTAACAGAGCACTTCGCCCAACAGCAGCACAATATATATTCTTTTCCAGTGTACATGGAACATTTTCCATGATTGACCATATGTTAGGCCATAAAGCAAGCCTTAATAAATTTAAAAACATTGAAATACTTCAAAACATTTTCTCAAATAATAATGCTATCAAATTAGAAATCAACAATAGGAAGATCAACGGAAAAAGAGCAAACACATGGAAATGGAACAACACTCTCCTAAAGAAACACTGGCGAGAGAAGAAATAAAAAATGAAATTCAAAAATTCCTTGAATCAAACGAGAATGAAAACACAACATACCAAAATGTTTGGGGTACAGCAAAAGTAGTGATTAGAGGCCAATATATAGCAATAAATGCACACATCAAAAAATAAGAAAGAGGGAAAATAAACACTTTAAAACAACTTCAACAATTAGAAAAAGAACAGCAAGAAAAGCCAACAATCACCGGAAAAAGGAAATAATATAGATTTGAGCAGAAATCAATGAAACAGAAAATAGAAACACAATTGAAAAAATCAACAAGACCAGCAGTTGGTTTTATGAAAAGATTAATAAAATTGACAAACCACTGGCAAATTTAACAAAGGAAAAGAGGGAGAGAATATAAATAACATGAATAATAAATGAAATGGGCAACATCACAACAGAACCAACTGGAATAAAAAGGATAATATCAGGATACTATGAAGAACAGTACTCCAAAAAATTTGAAAATCTGGAAGAAATGGACACATTTCTAGAAACACATGACTTAACTAAACTAACACAGACTGATGTAGAAAAGTTGA
>NW_006921692.1:9722643-9723525 GCF_000298275.1 Orycteropus afer afer
TGGAAGAAAATACCATGCTCATGGATAGGAAGATTGAACATTGTGAAAATATCAATTCTACCCAAAGCAATCTATACATTCAATGCAATCCCAATTCAGATCCCATTAACATTTTTTAAAGATATGGAATAAAATATCACTAACTTCATATGGAAAGGGAAGAGACCTCGCATAAGCAAAGCACTATTGAAGAAGAAGAACAAACTAGGAGGTCTCACACTACCAGATCTCAAAACCTGTAATACAGCCACAGCAATCAAAATTGCCTGGTATTGGTACAATGACAGACACATAGACCAATGGAATAGAATTGAGAACCTGGAATAGATCCATTTACTTACAGTCAGCTGATCTTTGGCAAAGGGCCAAAATCCATTAAATGGGGAAGAGAATATTTGTTTAATAAATGGTGGTGGCAAAACTGGATATCCATTTGCAGAAAAATGAAACAAGATCTGTACCACACAACATACACACAAACTGACTCCAGATGGATCAGAGTCTTAAATGTGAAACCTAAACTATAAAGTTCCTCAAGGAAAAACTAGGGGCAAATTTAGGGACCCTAATATAAATAGACTATCAAGCATAACCCAAAATGCACAAACAGCAGAAGATAAACTACATGAATGGGACCTTCTAAAAATTAATTTTTTTGTGTGCTTCCAAAGAATTTTCCAAAAGAGTCAAAAGAGAAAAGAGAACCTACAGATTGGGAAAAAGTATTTGGCAATGACATATCTGACAAGGGACTTATCTCTAGAATTTACAGAAAACTCCAACACCTCAGGGGCGGAACCCAGGAAGCCAAAGAGAAGAGTGTTCAGCCAGGGGGCAGTTTAAGCATAGGCACTGACAAAGGCGGGCTTGTGCTTACTCACT
>NW_006921692.1:9727965-9779143 GCF_000298275.1 Orycteropus afer afer
GACGAATGATGGGGAGGCCTTCAGCGAGATGGATTGACACGGTGGCTGTGATGATGGGCTCAAGTATAGCAGGGATTGTGGGGCTGGCACGGGATCGGGCAGTGTTTCGTTCTGCTGTGCATGGGGTCGCTATGAGTCGGAAACGACTCGACGGCACTTAACAACAACAACAACAACCAACACCTCAACACCAAAAGGACAAATAATCCAAATTAAAATGGACAGAAGACATGAATAGACACTTCACCAAATAGGATATTCAGGCAACCAGCAAACACATGAAGAAATGCTCACAATCATTAGCTATTGGAGAGATACAAATTAAAACAACAATGAGATAACATCTTGCCCCAGCACTAGTAGCAATGTTCAACAAGACAGAAAATAACAAATACTGGTGAGAATGTGGAGAGATTGGGACTCTCATACACTGGTGGTGGAACTGTCAAATAATTCAACCACTGTGGAAAACAGTATGGCAATTGCTTAAAAAGTTGGAATTAGAAATACCATTTGACCTAGCCATTCCATTACTAGGTATATATCCTAAAGAAGTGAGAGCCATGACAACAACAGACATATGCACTCCCATGTTCATCATAGCACTATTTACAATAGCCAAAAATGGAAACAATCTAGGTGTCCATCAACTGAGGAATGAATAACCAAACTATGGTACATGCACACAATGGAATACTATGCAACCCTAAAGAATAACCTAGAGTCTGCAAAACACCACATTACATGGCTGAATTTGAAGGAAATCATGCTGAGTGAAATAAGTCAATCAGAGAAGGACAAATATTGTATTATCCATCATTGTAAAAAGTCAAAGACACGTTTATAGATGGAAGGAAATTTTCTTTGTTTGTTACCAGGGTGGGAGGGAAGTGTGGGGAACACTGTTAGATAGGTAGAGATAAGTATTGATTTGGGTGAAGAGAAGGGCAATGTACCAAATGTGTGTGATCAACATGGTGGCATTAATCAAGAGGAAGACAGAAAGGTACATGAGAGGTGTATACAACAAAGATGAACCCTTTTGCACATACAGTACTGTGTTGTCAGTGAAAGCAAACATAGGTATACGGGTGGATAGATGGGTGGACAGGCTGAACTATTTGGTGTGTCTATGCAGGGTAGAGTGTACCCAAGGCCATGTATAGGGTTTGCAGACAATGGTTCTACAAGTGTATTTGTATGTTCTGTAAGAATTCCCAGGTGTATAATAAAGCTGAACTATAAAGTTTATATAAAGTTTATAGTCCCTTCTTGGGCACAGCCAGCTACCCAGAGAGAGTGAATAGTTGAACCTGTGGGCTTGGGACCATAGTAGCAGGGGACATCAAGCTCAATTGGCATAACATACTACACAAAACATTGTTCCACCTCCTACGTTGGTGAGTAGTGACTGGGACCTTAAAAGCTTTCAAGCAGCCATCTAGATGCAACGATGGGTCTCTTTTCATCTAGAGCAAAGAAGAACGAAGAAAACCAAAGATTCATGGAAACAATTAGTCCAAGAAACTGGTACACCATGCAATCCTCAGCCTATAAGATTATGAGACCAGAAGAATTAGTTGATGCCTGGCTACCACTGTCAACCACTTGGAGAGGGATCTGTGTAGGAGATCCTGGCTAGAAAGGAAGAACAATGCAGAACAAAACTCAAAATCATTAGGGAAAAAATAATAAAATAAGGAACCAGATTTTCTGGTCTGATAGAGCCTGGTGGAACCACTGAGACTATGGTCTCTAGCTGCCCTTCAGGTCTGGATTTGGACCCACACTTGTGGCTTCCAGCCAAACAAAAATCAGGCATATGACTTGAATATTTGCCTGAGGTAGAAACACTCCTTGGAGAGAACAATCATGGGAGAAAGAAACAGGGAGAAAGCTTAGGGGGCAGGAGTGCATGGAGGGATGGACAAAGGAAAGAGGTAACTATCGGGAGGAAGTGGAAGGGGAGCTGTTTCATTGGGGTAAGCTGTAGTCAATGTCATGAGACAAAGTGTATGTGAACTGCTGTATGGAAAGTGAATTTGCTCTGTAAGCTTTCACCCAAATCACAATAAAAAAGAAAGAAAGAAAGAAAACACCACCACGTCAACACTAAAAGGATAAACAGTCCAATTGAAAAATGGGCAGAAAATATCAACAGATACTTTACCAAGAAGATATTCAGGCAGCCAACAAACACATGAAGAAATTTTCATGATCATTAGCCATTAGAGAGATGTGAATCAGAACAATAAGATACCATCTCACCACAGCACTAATAGCAAAGTTCAACAAATGCTGGCCAGGATGTGAAGAGATTGGCACTCACATACATTGCTGATGGGACTGTAAAATGATACAACCACTGTGCAAATCAGTATGGCGAATCCTTGAAATGTTTGAAATGGAAATATCATTTGATCATTTGATCCATATATATTAGGTATATATTCTAAAGAAGTGAGAGCCAAGACACAAATAGATACATGCACACCCATGTTCATTGCAGCACTATTTACAATAGTGATGGAAACAAGTGCCCAACAACAGCAGAGTGGATAATCAAACTGTGCCCATCACACAATGCAGTAGTGTGCAACACTAAAGAATAGTGTAGAATTTGTGAGACACTGTGATAAGTCAATCACAGATGGATATATATCCTATTAGTTCACTATTGTAAAAGTCAAAGAGAGGTTTATATATGGAAGGAAATTTTCTTTGTCGGCTACCAGGGAGGGGAGAAAAGGGGAAGGTAAATTGGTAGATAGGTTAAAACGTTGCAAATATCTATATCTATATATAGATATATAGGGGCTCTGGTAGCATAGTGCCTAAGGCACTTGACTGCTAACCAGAAGACTGGAGGTTTAAACCCACAAGCCACTCCTTGGAAGGAAGTTTGGGCAATCTACTTCTGTAGTAATACTACCTCAGAAACCCAAGGAGGATTGCTATGAGTCAGGTCTGACTGGGTGGCACGTAACAACCACAACAGCCATGGGAATGATCTATCTTTCATAATTTTCTTGTAAATTAATAAATGTTTAAAAAAAGGAAAATGAATTCTAAGGAAATGAATTTCTGTCTCCCTGCCAAATATCACATGAGTATAGAGACAAGTATAGAGGTTTTTTGCAAAATTGATTATATATTTTGAGCTTATTTCTTCTTGGGAAAATAGTGACTGGATAAGAATCCACATAGATACTAATTCTTGAAGCAAGATTTTATTTTCCTATGATTTGTTGGTCAGAAGGAAGACTGGGTAATCTATTTCCATAGAGATACCACCTTGGGAGTTCTGGTAGAGTAGTGTCTAAGGCACTTTACTGCTAACCAGAAGGCTGGCAGTTCAAACCCACCAACCACTCCTCGGAAAGAAGATGGGGCAATCTACTTCTGTAGTGATACTGTTTCGGAAACCCAAGGAGGAGTCTTTATGAGTTGGGTCCGACTCAACAGCATATAACAACAACAACAACACCACTTTGGAAACCCAAGGAGGGGTCACTGTGAGTCAGAATTGACTCAACAGTAGTGAGAGTGAGTGATGATTTGTTGGTATTCCTCTTACAGGTCATGTTTTTTTAAAAGTCTTTATGGATGGAAGTTAGAAGTCAGATCAAGTCATAATGTACCTGAGCTGAAGCTGGTTCTTATTTGGGCAAGTAATCCAGTTTGGGAAACTTGAGTCCTTGCAGGGGTTTCAGGGCTGGGTAATCCAAAGTGCATCTTTTAAATTGAGAAGCACGTGTAACCACTAAGGACAAGCCAAAAATCTTTAACCCAAGCAACTACCAGGCCATCTAGGTGATTAAAAATGCATCTTCACCAGAGGATCTTTCTTCTTTTCTATTTATTTGGGGCTTCCTCTCTTCTGTGTTTTCCTAGTGTCACTAGTGTCTTCAGCCTAAAATGTATAAGAACATGCAATTAGGAATGTGCAAACAAGCTACGGGGCCAGACTTGACTTACCCTCTTTCACCACTTGTCTGAAGGCTTCATGAATTTGAGCATCTTTGAAAGCTAGTGCCTGCCAGACCTTTACTTGGCAACATCACAGCCAACTCTTTGACTGGGAGGTTCTAAAGTGGAAACTATATAATAGCAGGGTCCAATTCTCCCCTCTGGAGCTCTGGTAGCATAGTGGCTAAGGCACTTGACTGCTAACCAGAAGGCTGGTGGTTCAAACCCACCAGCCACTCCTCAGAAGGCAGATGGAGCAATCTACTTCCGTAGTGATAATGCCTCGGAAACCCAAGGAGGGGTCGCTATGAGTCGGGTTCGACTCGATGGCACATAACAACAGCAACAATTCTCCCTTCAGTAAAATGGGATATTTAAATTTGAAGGCCTATAGGGATATATCCTTTCACCATATTTATTCAATCTGTATGCTAAGCAAACAATCTGAGAAGCTGGACTATATGAAGAAGAACACAGCATCAGGATCTGAGGAAACTCATTAACAACCTGTGTGATATACAGATGACACAACATTGCTTGCTGAATATGAAGAGGACTTGAAGCACATTCTCATGAATGTCAGCTACTATAGTTGCCAATATAGATTACACCTAAACATAATACAAAATTCTCACAACTGGACCAATAAGCAACATTATGATAAATGGAGGAAAGGTAGAAGTTGTCAAAGATTTCATTTTACCTGGATCAACAATCAATGCCCATGGAAGCAACAGCTAAGAAATCAAACGACATATTGCACTGGGAAAATTTGCTGCAAGGGAACTCTTTAAAGTGTTAAGAAGCAAAGATGTCTATTTGAAGACTGAAGTATACCTTACCCAAGCCATGGTATTTTCAATTGCATCATATGCTTATGAAAGCTGTACAATGAATAATGAAGACTTAACAAGGATTGATGCATTTAAATTATGGTGTTGGTGAAGAATTTTGAATATCCTTCTGGCCAGGGAACAAACAAGTCTGTCTTGGAAGAAGTAGTCAGAACACTCATTAGAAGAATGGTGAGACTTTGCCTCAAGTAATATGGAAGTGTTATCAGGAGGGTCCATTCCCTGGGGAAGGGTATCATGCTTGGTAGAGGGTCAGGGAAAAAGGGGAAGACTTTCAAAGAAATGAACTGACACAGTGGTTACAACAATGGGCCCAAGCATAGCAAAGATTGTGAGGATAGTGTGGGACCAGACATTGTTTCATTCTGTTGTACATTGTGTCACTATGAATCAGAACTGATTATGGCACCTAACAACAGTAATATAGAAATATAGAACAGCAGGGAATTCACGTACTCTGGGTATAAGGGGACACAATTGTCCCTTCAACCCATTAGTGATACATACAACTCTAAGCTGCTTTGTGTTCCATAGAGCTTGGCACATCAGCATATCTTCCTTGTGTGTGTGTGTGTGTGTGTGTGTGTGTGTGTGTATATATATATATATATATATATATATATATATATATACAAAAAAAGAACCAAACAAACAAAAACAAATATATATATATATATATATATATATATATATATGAGCACACACTCAGGTATGTCTATTACAGCTGTCATTTTGGGGAAAACAAAAAGATATATCTTTTGGCATAGCAAAACCCTCACCCGTAAAAGTAGGGCCAGACCTAGGTAATAGCTAAAAGAAAACCTGTTGACTTTCAGATATTTTCATACCTCTTTATGTGCCTTAAGCTATGTGACTTTCATAGGCCTTACTCTTAGATAGTCCCTCATGCCCTGACCTTTTCCCAACCCCCTCCCTTTTCCATTTCTTTCTGGTTCTTTTCCCTCCTCCATAAAAATGTAACTGTTCCAGTCTCAGATTGTGACTGTTTAAACTGAAAGAGCCAGGGTAGCCTAATTCATAGTTAAAATTCTAATATATGTGCTAATGTTATACCTTCTTATACAAAGTATTTGCATTTAAATAGAGTTGTCCAGAGATTTAATGATTTAACCCAGAGGGATTAAACTGTCTTACATTTGTGTAACATTTGGTAGTTTATTCCAAAGGAGTTCTTGAAAACAAGATTTCTTAGGTCACCCAAGGCAGCGGGGGAGGCATTTTAATTTACATGCAGGCTGTTGATAACATGAGGCTCTGAAAAGTTAAGTAGCTAGCTCAGGGTCACACAGTAAGTAGCAGGATATCAACTGAGGTCAGCTGACTCCTATTTTGGCATTCTTTCTACCACATCTGTCAATGCAAAAAATAGATGTAAGCTATATATAAGTTTGTGGGAATCACCATTCATAATAAATAAGTGGCCTCAGTGTCATCTGCTTCTCCTGCTCATGAGGCCTATTAGATTCAAAAGATGAGGCTGCAGGTGACATCCTGGACCTCTTAGCTGTAAAGACCTGTAAGGTAGAGAGAGGACATTATAAGTTTTGGCCAAACAATTGATGAAACCAATTGACTAGATAAGAAATTGTCACAATAATTTGCCTGAAAGTTTCATGGACACTAGGGATGGAGTAGTTCTGTTAAAAATTGAAATTTCTGGGATTCAATTGTTATTTGCTGAATTAAAATCAGAACCTATGATGAACAAGATACTTTGAGAAAGCTTAAATTATTCCTTCTTTATGTTTACAAATGTAACCATTTCCATTCTGTAATGCTCCAATGTTTACCCTTCTCTGCTAGACGGACTAAAATCTTTGGCATATCATTCAAAGTATTCTACACTTTTGTTCTTAGATTGATTCCCGTATTTAGTCCTTTACTATTATATACATTATATGTGTGTGCTTGTTGTTGTTGTAGGTGCAATCAGTAGGTTCTGATTCATAGTAACTCTACTTACAATAGAATGAAACATCATCATAATCATTGCTATGTATAAGCCGATTGTTGCAACCACTGGGTCACTCCATCTTGTTGAGGTCTTCCTCTTTTTTTCTGACCCTCTATCAAACACAATGTCCTTCTACATGGATGTGTCCCTCCTGATGATATTTCCAAAGTATGTCAGATGAAACCTTGCCATCCTTTTTCCTAGAAGTATTCTGGCTGAACTCTTTCCAAGATGTATCTCTTTGTTGTTTTACCACTTCATGGTAAATTTAATATTCTTTACTGTGATAATTGGAGCTGTGTGTCAACTTGGCTGGACCCCAGTTCTGTGTGGTTGTTCCCATGATGGGATCGGATGACTGTTCTGAGCGGCCCATCTGTCAAGGGGAGTTTCCCTAGGGGTGTGGCCTGCTTCCAGGACATACTGGGGCACCCTGGGAAGAGAGACATTCTTCTGTGGATTGGGATTCTGGTGTGCTGCCTACAACTGTCCGTGAGTGAGCAGTCCACCGTTTGGCCTGGAGATTTTGGATTCGTCATTCGTTGGAGTCCACAGCCGGTGTACTGCCTGCCAGCCTTGAGCTTCTCAGCCCCCCTGCAGTTGTGGAAGCTAAGAAAAGCCTCCAGCCTGACGTTTGCTCCAGGGACTTTGGACTTGCTGGCTTCTATACTTTTGAGAGCCATTTTCCTAAGATAAATCTCTCTCTCTCTCTCTCTCTCTCTCTCTCTCTCTCTATCTATATATATATATAAGCTTTGCTGGTTTTTGTTTCTCTAGAGAACCCAGTATAACACATTCCCAGTCTAACATATTTACCAACATCATAATGTAAAGGCACCAATTCTTCAGTCTTCATTGTTCCTTGTCTAACTTTCACATGCATTTGAAGAGGCTGAAAATACCCTAGCTTTGGTCAGGCACACCTTAGTCCTCAACGTGATATCTTTGCTTTTTGACACTTTAAAGAGGTCTTTTGCAGCAATTTCTCCAATGCAATTCATCATTTGATTTCTTGGTTGCTGCTTCCATAGATGTTAGTTGTGGATCCAAGAAAATGGAATCCTTGACAACTACAATCTTTTCTCCATTTATTATGATATTACTTAGGGTCCAATTGTGAGCATTTTTGTTTTCTTTATGTTGGTATGTGATCTAAACTGTATGGTATGTAATCCAAAGGTTGTAGTCTTTGGTCTTCATCAGTAAATACATCAAGTCCTCTTCACTTCCAGCAAGCAAGGTTGTGTCATCTGCACATTTGCAGGTTGTTAATGAGTCTTCCTCAAATGTTAATTTAATGTTCTTCTTCATATAGTCCAGCTTCTCAGATTATTTGCACAGCACACAGATTGAGTAAATATGGTAAAAGGATATAAAGCTGACACACCCTTTCTTGATTTTAAACCATGCAATGTCCTCCTGTTCTGTTTGAAAGATTGCTTCTTGGTCTATGTACAGGTTCCACATGAGAACAATGAAATGTTTTGGAATTCTCATTATTTGCAATATTATCCACAATTTGTTATGATATACATAATCAAATGCATTTTTGTAGTCAATAAACACAGATAAACATGTTTTTGGTGTTCCCTGTTTCAGCCCAGAAACACCTGGCAGGTGTAATGATATCAAACTGAATTCACTTAGAATTTTTGGTAGTTCCCTGTTGGTGTACTGCTGCAACCATTTTTTAATTAATTTCAGCATAATTTTATTGTATGTGATATTAATAATATTTTGAAATAATTTCTACATTCATCTTTCTTTGGAATGGGCACAAATACGAATCTCTTCCAGTCACTTGGCCAGATAGCTGTCTTCCAGATCTCTTGGCATAGACAAGTGAGTGCTTCCAGCAATGTATCCATTTATTGAAACATCTCAGTTGGTATTCCATCAGTCTTAGAACTTTGATTTACACCAATGCCTTCAGTACAGCTAGTACTTCTTCCTCCAAAATCATAAGTTCTTCATCATATGCTACCTCCTGAAATGATTGAATGTCAGTCAATTGCTTTTGGGGTTTTTTTTTTGTAAGTGAATCTTTGTGTTTCTTCCATCTTTGTTTGATGCTTCTTGCAGTGTTCAATATCTTGCACATATTCAATAGTTTAACTTTTTATTAGCTACTACCTATCCAAAGAGGAAGATATTGAAGATTTTTATAACTTCTGCAGTCTGAATTGACCAAATATGCAATCAAGATGTATTGATAATTATTGGTGATTGGAATGAGAGAGTTGGAAGCAAAGAAGAAATATTGGTAATTGCCTTGGTGATAGAAATGATGTCAGAGATCACATGATAGAATTTTGCAAGACCAAAGACTTATTCATTGCAAATACCTTTTTTTCAACAACATAAATAGAAGATATACATGTGTACCATGCTGGATGGAATATACAGAAATCAGATTGACTCTCAGATTGACTACATCTGCGGAAAGAGGATCTGAAGAAGCTCAATATTACCAATAAAAATAAGGGCAGGTGGTGACTGTGGAACAGGCCATCAATTGCTCATATGCAAATTCTAGTTGAAGCTGAAGAAAATTAAAATATATTTACAAGACACAAAATACTACCTTGATTGTATCATACCTGAATTTAGAGGCCACGTGAAGTATAGATTTGATGCATTGAACACTAATGACTGCATACTAGATGGGTTGTGGGATGAGATCAAGAGCATCATACATGAAGAAAGCAGATTGTTTTTAAAAAGGCAGGAAAGGTAGAAAATACCAAAATGGATGTCAGAAGAGACTCTGAAACTTGTTATTGCATGGAGAGTACCTAAAGTGAATGGAGGAAATGCTGAAATGAGAGAACTGAAAAGAAGATATCAAAGTGTGGCTTGAAAAGGGGAGAAAAAGTATTATAATGAAATGTGAAAAGACCTGGGGCTAGAAACCAAAAAGAAAGACATACATTTCTCAAGCTGTAGGAACTGAAGAAAAAATTCAAGCCTCAAGTTGTAATATTGGAGGATTCTATGGGCAAAACATTGAATGATGCAGGAAACATCAAAATAATATGGAAGGAATACACAGAATCACTGTATCAAAAAGAATTGGTGGATGTCCAAATAGTTTAGGAGGTAGCATATGATTAAGAACCAATGGTATTTTAGGAAGAAGTCCAAACTGCACTGAAGGAATTGGCAAAAAACAAGGCTCCAAGAATTAAAGGAATACCCATTGAGATGTTTCAATAAAAGGATGCCTCACTGGAGGCATTTAATCATGTATGCCAAGTAATTTGGAAGACGGCTAAATGGCTGACTGATTGGAAGAGATCATTATTTGTGCCTGCTTCTAAGAAATGTGATACAACAGAATGTGGAAATTATCAAACAATATCACTAATATCACAAGCAAGTAAAATCTTGCTGAACATAATTAAAAAATGGTTGCAGTAGTATATTGAAAGGGAACTTCCAGAAATGCAAGCTGGATTTAGAAGAGGATGTAGTATGAGGAATATCATTGCTGGTGTCAGATGGACTGAAAGCCAAGAATACCAGAAACATGTCTACCTGTGTTTTATTGACTATGCAAAGGCATTTGATTGGGTGGGTCATAACTAATTATTTATAACATTGTGAAGAATGTAAATTCCAGGAGACTTAATTGCTCTCATGAGAAAATTCTATATAGACCAAGAGGCTGTCATTTGAATGGAACAAGGGCATACAGCACGGTTTAAAATCAGGAAAGGTGTGCATCAGGTTTGCATCCTTTCACCATATTCATTCAGTATGTATACTGAACATATATTCTGAGAAGCTGGATTATATGAAGAAGAATGCAGCATCAGGATTGGAGGAAGAACCATTAACAAACTGTAATACACAGATGTCACAACCTTGCTTGCTAAAAGTGAAGATGACTTGAAGCACTTACTGATGAAGATCAAAGACTACACTCTTCAGTATGGATTACACTTAAACATAAAGAAAACAAAAATCCTCACAACTGGGCCAATAAGAAACATCTTGATAAATGGAAAAAAGATTAAAGTTGTCAAGGATTTCATTTTACGTGGATCCAAAATTAACAGCCATGGAAGCAAGAGTTAGGAAATCAGACATCATATTGCACTGGGAAAATCTGCTTCAGGAGATCTCTTTAAAATGTTAAGAAGCAAAGATGTTACTTTGAGCACTAAGGTGTGCCTGACCCCAGCCATGGTATTTTCAATTGCCTCATCTGCATGTAAAGCTGGACAATGAATGAGGAAGACTGAAGAAGAGTTGGTGCCTTTGAATTGTGGTTTTGTCAAAGAATACAGAAAATATCAGGGACTGTCAGAATAATGAACAAATCTGTCTTGAAAGAAGTGCAGTGGAATGCTCCTTGGATGCAAGAAAGGCCAGACTTTGTCTCACCTACTTTGGTTATTTTGTCAGAACATAACTCCAGAACTTGAGAAGGATACCATGTTTGGTAAGTTGAGGGTCAGTGAAGTAGGGGAAAACCCCCAACGAGATGAATTGACACAAGGCTGCAATAATGGGCTTAAGATAGCAATGATTGTGAGAATGATGCTGGACCAGGCAGTGTTTAGTTCCGTTTATATAGAATTGCTATGAGTGGAAGCCAACTCAACAGTACCTAACAACTACTACTACTTTGAGAACACAACTCTTTCCCAGTCATGTTTTGAGTGCCTTTCTGTCTGAGGGGCTCATCATCTAGCATTATATCAAACAATGTTCTGCCATCCGTAAGGTTTGTACTGGACAATTTGTTGAGAAGTAAATTACCAAATCCTCCTTCCTAGTCTGTTTTAGTCTATAATCTCAGCTGAAACCTGTCCCCTGTGGGTGTCCCTTCTGGTATTTGGAATACAGTTGGCATGACTTCCAGCACCGTGGCAACACAGAAGCTACCACAGTTGACAAAATGACAGGCAAGTGATCTGCAGTTATAGTTTCTTCCCTCAGGGCTATTTCAATGATGAATTGCTTTATCTTCTACCGCCTAATGTGCCACAAAACTTTTCTTGAGCAACTAAGACATATTTCCTTCCCCTGAACTCGCAACAGCTTTTGAGTGTTTAATTCTATTACTTCTGACAAATGCTTATATTTGTGCAGCCACCACATTCAAGATGAAGAATTGTTCCATCATTGTAAAATTCCCTCAGCTCCCTTTATGATAAACTCCCCCTCCCCACTTTCCAGCTCCCAGCTATTCAGTTTTCTGTCACTATTGTTTTGTCTATTTAGAATGTCATAAATCACACAGTATATAGTCTCTTGAGTATGGCTTCATATACTTAGCATAATACATTTCATTTCCATCCATATTACGGTACCACTAGTTTATTCCTTATTGTTGCTGAATATTATTCCATTTTGTGGATATACAATTTGTTTATCCATTCACCAGCTTTAGGACATTTGGATTGTCACATTTTTTGGTGATTTTGAATAAACCTACTATAAACATTTCCATACAGGTACTTGTACCAATGTAAATTTTTGTTTCTCTTGAGTAAATGATAGGAATATTTTTGAGTTGTGTAATGGTATTCTTAAGTTTATAAAAGCAGCCTAACTACTTTTTAACCTGTTTGTATTCATACTAGCAGTATTTGAGAGTCTCTGTTGCTTTACATCATTTGTCAGAATTTGGTATTGTCAGGTTTATTGGTTTTAATTTAGCCATGCTTATAGTTGTGTAGTGGTATCTCATTGTGGTTTTAGTTTGCTTTTCCCTAATGATTAAAGATGAGAAACAAGTTTTCATGTGTTGATTTTCCATTCATATATCTTCTTTGGTCAAATGTCTGTTAAAATCTTTTGTCCAGTTTTCCCCCATGAGGCTGTTTGTTTTCTTGTCACTGAGTTTTGAGAGTACCTTAAATTTTGGAGACAAGCACTTTACTACATATGTGCAAATATTTTTCCCCAGTCTGTAGCTTCTCATTTCCTTTTCTTAACAATATTTTTCAAAGTATAAACCAAAAACCAAACTCACTGCCATTGAATAGATTCTGATTCATAGTGACCCATCCTTGGGTTTCTGAGGCAGTTTCTCTGCAGAAGTAGATTGCCCTGTCTTCCTTCTGAGGAGTGTCTGGTGAGTTTGAACCACCAGTCTTCTGGTTAGCAGTCAAATGCCTTAGGCACTATGCCACAAGAGCTGTAGAAGTTTTAAATTTTGGATATAGTTCAATTTATTACTTTTCTATCTTACAGCATGAGTTTTTGGTATCATATCCAAGAAATATTTGCATAACCCAAAGTAACAAATATTTTCTCCCAGAAGTTTTAAATTTATATTGTTTTACATTTGATTTGTCCATGATTCATTTTAAGTTAATTTTTTTGGGGGGGTCAAAGTTCCTTTTGTTAGAAATATCAGACTTTCTTTCTTAAGCAGTCTTTGCAAATTGCAAAAAAACAATGATAGTATATATGTGGTTTGATATCTAGATTACCTATTTTGTTTCATTTATCTATGTTATAACTTGTTTCTTTGCAAAAAATAACTTTCTTATTGAATTAGCATTATGAATTTAGGGCATACTGTGTGTCTGCTACATCTTTGCATCTTTCAAATTACTTATCTCAAAGGCTTGGACAGAGGAGATGAATAAGATATATTGAATGAATGTTTCAAATTGCAAAATTACATTCCTTGACTATATAGTTATTACTATAGTTGTTTTTTTTTTTTTTTGAGGATTAAATTTAATTCAGGCAGTTTGGGTAAAATGTCCTTTTATTTTTGGAAAGATACATATAACTTTGCATGCAATAAAGATACTCCATTAGAAATTAGATAAAAGCATTTATGCTTTATCTACTGTTGCAAGAGACAAATTTCAGAGCCACTGGATTCACATAGAATTTCTTTTCCTGAAGAGAATAAAACAGAATTTTCTAGAAGAAACTCATTGGGATTATTTAGAGCTAGGAAGTATTTTGGAGACTCATTTTCAATCAAAAGAGAACTCATTCTGGAAATAGAGAAAATAGCACAATAATTCTAGATTTGTAAAGATTGCCAATTTTCATGTTTATGTACAGAGTACTAATAATACTAAAACAAAAAAAAAAACATCATGGCTATTGAGTCGATTCACCTCACAGCAACCCCTCCTTGGGTTGAGTACTAATAATATTACTTCTGTTGTTGTTGTTAGGTACCATCGAGTTAATTCTGACTCATAGTGACACTATGTACAACAGAATGACATACTGCCCAGTTCTGAACCATCCTCACATTCCTTGCTATACTTGTGCCCACCACTGCAGCCACATGTCGATCCCTCTCGATGAGAGTCTTCTCCCTTTTCACTTACCCTCTGCTTTACCAAGCATGATATCCTTCTCCAGGGACTAGTCCCTTCTGATAACATGACCAAATTTGTTGTTGTTGTCATTATTTGCCTTCGAGTCAGATCCGACTCATAGCGACCCCTCCTTGGGTTTCCAAGGCAGTATCACTACGGAAATAGATTGCCCAACCTTCCTCCAAGGAGTGGCTGGCTGGTGGGTTTGAACTACCAGCCTTCTGGTTAGCACTCAAGTGCCTTAGGCGCTACACTGCTAAAATGTAATCTGGCCATTCTTGCTTTTAAGGAAAGTTCTGGCTGCCCTTCATCCAGGACAGATTTGTTCATTCTTCTGGCAGTCCATAGTATTATCAGTATTCTTCACCAACACCACAATTCAAAGGCATCAATTCTATCTTATTCATAATAATTCTTCCTTATTCATAATAACAATATTACTTGTTCTGGAGTAGTGGTAAGCATTTGGGGCATTTTTGTTTTACGTTCTGAAACAGGAAAATGATGTCTTCATTCTTAATACCATCAGAAGAGTAGGCCTTAATTTCTAGCATTATCATCTGCTCAAAGCTAGTTTAATCATGTACAGAGGGTTAAAGACCAAGTGACATTTCAGAAATGAAATGAGTGCTAACTATATCAAATGAATTGTGTTTTTCAATCTGTCAGAACAGGTGTTAGGCTGTGTTGGCATTTACAGAAATGTACAAACAATTTCAACTGTAATTGTTAATTTACAAAGGAATTTCCATTACCCAGTGTCTCAATATGATAGGTCTCATTATCACTCTTGTTCTCATATACTTTTGTCAACATTTGCAAAGACAAATGCAGGAATATTTTGTTCTGGGGAAAGATCACATTGTTTTGACTGATAGTGTATTGACATTGTAAAGATGATTTTTAGCATCCAGACATCAACAAACCCTCAGTTCTAGATAAAATGAATGAGCCTAGAAATGAGGACAACGAAGGAGGAAAATGATGGAGGAGGGAAGAGTTTTCCAGAAATCTTTGTTATCATGTAATATACACATGGTTTAGTTATTTCATCTCTCTAATTTCATTCAAATCTAGCTGATGATATCCTTTGTAATTTTGAACTCTTTTTGTCTTCTTTCTCCTCAGCAGCCAGTCATAAGAATGACAAGGACATGCTTTTCAATGTTTTGCTTGATACTGTGTTTCTAAACCAAAGAAAGATACCAATGGGGGCTTCAAAATAGCAACAGGATGAAAAAATCACAAAGATTATAATAGCATGAGCATTAAAAAATGTATGTACAACTCTCTTTTAAAAAAAACACTTTGATTATGTGAATATTAAACATAATGAGAATAAATGCCATGCTTCACAATAAAATATATATATATATTAAAATTTTGTCTCATCTTCTTTTTTCCCCTTATTACCTCTATTTTCTTTTTCTGCTAGAATATTTTAAATAAAATTCTGGACACCATACCATTTCATCCATAAATACTTTAAGTATATCTTGCTAACATATATGATTTAAAATGTATATAACCACAGTACCATTATCATAAATAACAAAATTAGATTATTTGTTATTTTAAATTATTTTTATATCAGCTATCATGCAGCCTATTTTTTAAATTTCCCTGTCTCAAAAATTTCTTTTTTAGTTGGCTAATTTGAATTTGAATTCAAACAAGTTCCATAAATCACATTTGATTGATACATGCTTTACATTTCTTCCTCCCATATCCATTACCCCTTCTTATAACTTCTTCTTCCTCACCCACTCTCCCATTAGTTATTTTTTTTTATTAAACCAGGTCATTTGTCTTACAGAATTCCTCACATTCTAGACTGGGTGGACTAATATTTTTTGTGGAATCTTTTAGTATTATTTGTTTAGTCTTATTTCCTATATATAATGGTTGGATCTATAAGCTTGATTAGATTCACAGATTCATACTCCATTTTGTTTGGTTTTATTTGGTAGAAATACACCACACATGGTGCTGTATACTTCTTGTTGCATCAGATCAAGGGACAGAAAATACCTAGTTTTCTTATATTTAATGATATTAAAATTGATCAATAATGCACATTGTGGACCAGTTGCTCATAGTCATCCAATAGGTCAGAGTAGAATCTTTACAGAAGCAGACTGCCCCATCCATTGTTCTTCCACAGAACAACTGGTGAGTTTGAACCACTGACTTTTTGTTGAGCAGCCAAGCTATTAACCACTGTGCCACCAGGAGTCCTTAGATTAATCAATAGGTGCAGCTTAATCCATCTATTATAAAATTGCCATCAACTTTTCACCTAATGATTTTCCCAGCCATTGATAACTGCTATTTAGATCAGTTATTATGTTAAGGTTTGCAAAATGGACATTTTTCTTTTCTAAATCCATTCTTTCTTCTCCAGCCAGAATTATTTTATATATCTTTTGTAATATGACTGTATAAAATATTTATTTATCCAGTTTCATGATATTTTATGTTGTTGGAAAACAGAAGATTGTTAGTCAAACTAATAGCATTAGTTTTGTAGTAAGAAGAAAGAAAGAAAGAAGCAAATTTTTAGTTGTTTTTTATTAGAAAACAGCAACAACAATCACTTCAAATCCCTGGGACACATAACTACTGTCAAAAGGAACAACAATAACACATATTGTTCTTGTTGTTAAGCGCTGTCAAGTCATCTCTGACCCATAGAAACTCTGTGTACAGCAGAACAAAACACTGCCCAGTCCTGTGCTAACTCCACAATCTTTACTATACCTGAGCCCATCATTGTAGCCATTGTGTCAATCCATCTTGTTGAGGGCCTTCACCTCTTTTCTTGACCCTCCACTTTACCAAGCATGATGTCCTTCTCCAGGGAATGGCCCCTTCTTACAACATGACTGAAGTAGGTGAGATGAAGTCTGGCCATTCTTACTTCCAAGGAGGATTCCAGTTGTACTTCTTCCAGGACAGATTTGTTAGTTCTTTTAGCAGTCCATGGTACTTTCAGCATTCTTCTCCAACACCACAACTCAAAAGCATAACCTCTTCTTCAGTCTTCCTTATTCATTGTCTAGATCTCACATGCATATGAGGCGATTGAAAATACCATGGCTTGGGTTAGGTGCACCTTAGTCTTCAAGGAGACATCTTTGCTCTTCATCACTTGAAAGAGGTCTTCTGCAGCAGATTTGCCCAATGCAATACATCATCTGATGTCTTGAATGCTGCTTCCATTGGTGTTAATAACACATATAGGACAAAAATACAGAAATGTGTATCTTTAACAAGTTTTATGAGAATAACACATTCTACTCAACACTAGACACATAGACAAAAATGTGTCTTTAACTTATTGATTAGCATTCATTACTGTAAACCCTCATTAGAATACAAATTCCATGAAGAAAGGGAATTTTTATCTGATTTGTTCTCTGCTGGATTTGCAAGACCTAGACATATGTTTGGGAGCTCTGGTAGCATAGTACCTAAAGTACTTGACTGCTAACCAGAAGGCTGGCAGTTCAAACCCACCAGCCACTCCTTGGAAGGATGGTTGGGTGATCTACTTCCATAGTGATACCACCTCAGAAACCCAAGGAGGGGTCTCTATGAGTTGGGGCTGACTCAATGGCACGTAACAACAACAGACATATGTTAGGCATATCATAAGCTACTGGTTAATATTTGTTGAATTAATAATGAATTAGTGAGTGAGAGAAATAAGTAATTAATAGTGATTACATCAAGCAAGAAAAATGTGAAGACTGATGAAGACTGCCATCTGTAGCTATAGTTCACCACTATGAGTTAAGTACTTGCATTAGGAATATATGTGCAGCACATATGTAAAGTTATATGACTTTAAATTATTTGCTCACTTCCCTAGTCAATAAAGTACAGACACCTTGGGTCAAAGAATCAGTGACAGGAGTTTTATTTCCTTCATTAATAGCCTCCTCTTCTAATCTATTTCTCCAGGCAGAAACAATTTCCAATTAATTGTCCTCCATGCTTAACAAATACTTGAATGGATAAATATTTAATTCATTAGTTTGCTGTGGTTGCTGCTACAATGTACGCCCAAAGTTTCTCTATAGACAAGGAATACATATCCCTGGTGTTTTAAGATTTCTGATATATACTATCATATTATTTTATTTAATTACATTGTTACTAGAATAAGAATAAGTCCCTTTAGAAATTAAAGAATATCTAAAACACAATATGTATAAAGCCTTGTGATGTCAAATATTATTCAAAAAAAGAAAGAAAAAATGCTCTTGATTTAGAGATGTTCATCTGCTGATTATCTTTCATCTTCCTCTGTTTTCTCTAAACTACTCATTCCACACTTCTTACATGCTTCTTTTTTTTTTTTTTAAATGGTGATTTGTGTGAAAGTTTACAGAGCAAATTGGTTTTCCATTCAACAATTCATACACATTTTGTTTTGTGACATTGATTACAATGATTACAATCTCCACAATGTAACAGCACTCTTCCCACTTCCCTGTGTTTACCATTTCTCTATGTCCTTTTCTATCCCTTCCTGACTTCTGAGATTTATACCTGGGCAAATCCTTTTGGTATCATATGATTGTTTGAATATATGTGCACTTCCCTGGTGTTATTGATCACTTTACAACTTGTATAATATTTGGCTAAAATTTGAGCCATGGGAGTGAATTTCGTTCCAGGCTTGAAGGGTATCTAAGAGCCATAGTCTTGGGGGTTCTAGCAGTCTCGATCAGACCAGTAAGATAGGCCTTTTATATGATTTTGAGTTTTGTTCCACATTTTTCTCCCACTCTAACTGGGACCTCCTATTGTGATCCCTTTAAGAGTAGTCAGCAGTGGTAGCCAGGTACCACGCACTTCTTCTGGTTTCAGGGTAGTGGAATGTGCCTCCTCTTCCACTCATCATCCCTAGGTGGCAGAAATTGTTTGCACTTGACTACTAACCTAAAGGTTAGCAGTTCAAACCCACCCAGCTGTACTGCAGAAGAAAGGCTTGGTTATCGGCACCTGTAAAGATTACAGCCAAGAGAGTAGTGACTGGGATGTTAAAAGCTTGCAAGTGGCCGTCTAGATGCAACAATGAGTCTCTCCTCATCCAGACCAAAGATGAATGAAGAAAAGAAAAGACACATGGAAACAATTAGTCCAAGGGACTGGTGCAGCTTGTGATCCTCAGCCTATATGACTGTGAGACCAGAAAAAATAGATGGTGCCTGGCTACCACTGCCAACCACTTGGAGAAGGATCTGTGTAGGAAATCCTGAATGGTGTGGGAGAACAATGTGGAACAAAACTCTAAATCAGAAAATAAAAGGGGGGGGGCACCAGGTTTGCTTGTCTGATAGAGCCTAGTGGAACCTCAGCCCCTAGCTGCCCTTCAGGTCTGGAATTGAACTCACTTCTGTGGCTTCCAGCCAAATAAAAAGACAGGCATATGAGGTGAACATTTACACTAGGTAGATACACTCCTTGGAGGGTTCAATCATGGGAGAATAGAAGGGCTGTGTATGGGAGACAGCTTGGGGGGCAGGAGTGCATGGGAGGGAAGGACACAGGAAAGAGGTGGCTATGAGGGGGAAGTGGGAGGAGAGCTATTGCATTATGGGAGAGTGCAGTCAACGTCATAAGACAAAGTTTGTGTGAACTGCTGTATGAAAGATAAATTTGCCCTTTAAACTTTCTCCCAAATCATAATAAAATTAAAAAAAAAAAAAATTAAAGCCATGAAAACCCAGTGGGGCAGTTCTACAGTGTCAATGTTAGTCAACATTGACATGACAGCAATAGTTTTTGTTTTGTTTTTCACTGCTGTTTCTTCTTATCTCTTCCTTAGAAAGAAGCCCAATGCTTTTACTTTGGTTAATTCATTAATTTATACAATATTAACAGAGAGTAAATTTCAATATTTATCACAGTTTTTTTTTTTTTTTTTCATTTTCTTTTTTTAAAAGTTCTCTGTCATCAGTTCTGACCTCTTTCCTGTGCTCTGGTTTGTATTTCCAGTTGCACAATACCTCAAAAATGTCTAAAGCCAAGCTCCAAAGCAACCTCCAAAACAGTGCCACTAGATCCTATAGAATTCATGATTTTTGTCAATGCTGTCTTTTTCTCAGACTTTTAGTCTTACAGTCATGTTATCACACTTTTATCCTGTATCTGTTTTGCCATCCACTTTCAATTAATCACCAAATCCCAATGGTTTGACTTCCCTAATCTCCTGAATTAGTCTCTTCTGTTCCATTCCCATGGTCCCATCTCTCATTACTTCTTAGCTGAACTATCATGGTGATGTTGTTGTTAAGTAGTGTCAAGTCAGCACCGACTCATAGTGACTCTATGTACAACAGAACATAACACTATCTGATGCTGGGCCAGCCTCATAATCCTTGCCATACCTGAGCCCATTGTTTCAGCCACTGTGTCAATTCATCTCTTTGAGTGCCTTCCTCTTTTTCACTGACCATCCACTTTACCAAGCATGATATTCAGAAAGGAATGGTCTCTTCTGACAACATGACCAAAATAGGTGACAAAGCCTGGCCATTCTCACTCGCCAGGAGTATTCCAGTTGCACTTTTTCCAGGACAGATTTGTTAGTTCTTCCAGCAGCACATGGTACTGTCAGGATTTTTCACCTACACACAATTCAAAAACATCAAGTCTTCTTCAGTCTTCCTTACTCATTATCCAGCTTTCACATGCATATGAGGCAATTGAAAACACCATGGCTTGGGTTAGGCACAGCTTAGTTTTCACAGAGACATCTTTGCTCTTCAGCACTTTACAAAGGTCTTTTGCAACAGAATTGCCCACTGCAATATGTCCTCAGATTTCCTGACTGCTGTTCCCATTAGTGTTGATTGTGGAAACAAGTAATATGAAATTTTTGACCACTTCAGTCTTCTCTCCATTTATCATGATGCTGCTTATTAGTCCACTTGTGAGGATTTTAATTTTCTTTATGTTGAGGTGTAATCCATACTGCAGACTATAGTCTTTAATATTCATCAGTAAGTACTTCAAGTTATCTCCACTTTAGCAAGCAAGGTTGTGTCATCAGCATATTGCAGGTTGTTAACGAGTCTTCCTCCAATGCTGATGCCACCTTCTTCTTTATACAGTCCAGTTTCTCAGATTATTTGCTCAGCATACAGATTGAATAAGTATGGTGAAAGGATATAGCCTTGATGAACCCCCTTTTAATTTTAAACTGTGCATGATCCCCTCGTTCTGTTCAAATGACAGCCTCCTGGTCTATATACAGTTCCTCATGGAATTTCTATTCTTCTCAATACTATCCATTATGATCCACATAGTCCAATGCTTTTGCATAATCAATAAAACACAAGTAAACATCTTTGTGGTATTCTTTGCTTTCAGCCAAGATCCATCTGACATCAGCAATGATATCCCTCTTTCCATGTCCTCTTCTGAATCCAGCTTGTATTTCTGGAAGTTCTCTGTCAATATACTGGTGCAACTGTCTTTGAATTAACTTCAGCAAGATTTTTTTTGCATTTTATACTAATGATTTTGTTTAAGAATTTCCACATTCTGTGGGATCACCTTTCTTTGGAATGAGTACAATATGGATCTCTTCCAGTCAGTTGGCCAAATAGTGTCTTCAAATTTAGTTGGCATTGATGAGTAAGCGCCTCCAGTGCACCATCCATTTGTTGAAACATCTCAGTGGTTATTCCTTCAATTCCTGGAACCTTATTTTTTGCCAATTCCTTCAGTGAATCTTTTACTTCTTCCTTCAATACCATTGGTTCTCAAATAGTAACAAAGAATTGATTATTTTGAAATCAGCTAATCAAAATCCTTAAATATCCGATTTGTCTTTTAACCATCTGAGGAACAACACTAAAAGTACAAACAAACAAATAAAACTTGGAAATTGAATCCCTGTAAATAACTTCCAGGTAGCAAGAAAATGACTTTGATTTTATCCCACCTGATTTTAGTGACCATCTCAACAATAAAAACTAATAACTAATAAAAATAATAACTGAAAACCATATGAGTTGTGAGATGACATCAAGGACATCATACATGAAGAAAGCAAAAGGTCATCAGAAAGACAGGAAAGACAAAAAATATGAAAATGGATGCCAGAAAAGTCTATAAAGCTTGCCCTTTAACATAGAGTAGTTAAAGCAAAAGGAAGAAATGATGAAATAAAGGAGCTGAAGTAGATGTCACAGGGAAGTTCAAGAAGACACAATAAAGTATTAAAAGGAAATATGCAAAGATCTGGAGTTAGAAAACCAAAAGGGAAGAACTTGATCACCATTCCTCAAGCTGAAAGAACTGAAGGAAAGAAGGCAAGCCTCGAGTTGCAATATTGAAGAATTATGTGGGCAAAATAATGAAGGAGACAGGAAACATCAAAAGATGATAGTAATGCACAGAGTCACCATTCCAAAAAGAATTGGTTGAGTTCCAGCCATTTAAAAAGGTTGCATATAAATGTGATCATATTAACAAGAACCAATGTTACTGAAAGAAAAAAGTCCAAGCTGCACTAAAGGCATTGAGAAAAATCAAGGCTCTAGGAAATAACAAAATACCAACTGATGTGCTTCAACAAACAGAAACAACACTGGAAACCTTCACTTGACTACGCCTAGATAATTAGAAGACAGCTACAAGGCCAACTGACTGGAAGAGAATTATATTTGTATCCATTCTAAAGAAAGGTGATCAAACAGAATGTGAAAGTTATCAAACAATATCATTAATATTACATGCAAGTAAAAATTTCCTGAAGATAATTTTTAAAAATTGCAATGGTACAACTACAGGAAATGACCAGAAATCAAGCCAGATTCAGAAGAAGATGTGGAATGAGTGATATCCTTGCTGATGTCAGATTGATTTTGGCTGAAAGCAGAGAATACCAGAAAGATGTTAATCTGTGTTTATTGACTAAGCAAAGACTGTGTAGAATATAATTTATTGTGAAGAATGGGAATTCCAGAACAATGAATTGTGCTCATGTAGAACATGAAACCAAGATGCAGTCGTTCAAACAGATTAAGAGGATACTGTGAGGTTTAAAGTCAGAAGTGTGTCAGGGTTATATCCTTTCACCATACTTACTCAATCTGTATGCTGTGGAAATTATCCCAGAAGCTGGACTGCAGGAAAAAGAACACAGTATCAATATTGGAGGAAGACTCATTAACAACCCACAATATGCAGATTTTACAACCTTGCTTGTTGAAAGTGAATAAGGCTTGAAGTACTTCCTGAAGAAAATCAAAGACTACAGCCTCCAGGATGTATTATCACTCAACAAAAAACAGCATAAAAATCCTTACAACTGGACCAATAATCAATACTGTAATACATAGAGAAAAGATTGACGTCAAGGATTTCATTTCACTTGCATCTATAATCAGTGCCCATGGAAGCAGCAGTCAGAAAAACAATCAATGTCCCCTATGAAATCAAGTGGTCATGGATAAGCTTGGAATGATTTTTTTATTTAGAACTCATTAGATGTGGTATCTTCAAGTGGTCTCTTCCTTTATCAGGTTGCATATCCTCATGTTGCTGATAAGGACTCTTCTTCAAGAGATTCATTTTAAGCACAAAAAAAAAAAAAAAAAATCAGTGTATTGCATTGGAAAACTCTGCTGCAAAAGACTTCTTTGAAATGTCCAAAAGCAAAGATATCACTTTGAGGACTAAGGTGCACTGACCTATTGTTGTTATGTATACTGAGTCACCTCCAACTCATAGCAACCTTAGGTACAACAGAGCAAAACACTGCCTGGTCCTGTGCCAGCCTCATGATCCCTACGATACCTGAACACATCGTTGTAGCCAGCCACTGTCTCAATCCATCTACTTGAGGGCCTTCCCCTTTTTTGTTGACCCTCCATGTTACTAACCATGACATCTTTCTCCAGAGAATGGTTCCTTCTGACAACATGACCAAAGTAGTAGGTGAGATGAAATATGGGCAGTCTCGCTTCCAAGGAGCATTCTGGCTGCAGTTCCTCCAGGACAGATTTGTTAGTTCTTTTAGAAGCCCATGGTACTTTCAACATTCTTTGCCAGCATAACTCAAAAGCATCAACTCTTCTTTGGTCTTCCTTATTCACTGTCCAGCTCTCACACACATAATGAGGTGATTGAAAATACCATGAAGTTCTGGTTACCAAGTGCCATTCTAACAGAAGATGGTACCACAAATGGGATGGTTTTTAACAAATTGGAGTTTATTCTCTTACAGTTTGAGGCTTTAAGCCAAAGTTCAAAGTGATAGGTTCTAGGGGCTGGATGAAAGGCCCTCAACCTTTGGCTTTAGCTCTGCCTCCTGCTTCCAGCCCACTGAAGCTAGAGAATTTTCTTCACTGAGAAAGCTGCTGGCTGCTGAGATAGACAAGCCCACGGTTGACGAGTAAATAGGAACAGTCCTGATGTTACCAACACATGGCAGGCCATTAATTCAAGTCCATTGAAAGTCCCAAGGTCGGCAGAGCATGGCAGGCTGCTGAACAATGACAGGGCTACACACAGGGTTTAAGTGTGTCATAAGCTAGAGACCACTTCCAAAGCTGCTTCTTATATACGGGAAGCAGACCACATCCCTAAGGCAGCTATTCAGCTGTTTGTGGTAGATCTCACCATAGAGTTGATTGCCAGTCTCATCATGGGGAATAACTACCCCCAGCCTCCCAGCCATTCAACTAGGCCCAGACAAGTTGACACACAACCTTAACTACCACACATGGCTTGGGTTGGGTGCAATTTAGTCTAAAAGGAGATATCTTTGCTCTTCAGCACTTGAAAGAGATCTTTTGCAGCAGATTTACCCAATGCAATACATCTTTTGATGTCTTGACTACTGCTTCCATTGGAGTTGATTGTAGAACCAAGTAATATGTCTTTGACAACCAAGTAATATGACAACCAAGTTGATTGTAGAACCAAGTAATATGTCTTTGACAACCAAGTAATATGTCTTTGACAACCAAGTAACAAGTCTTTGACAACTTCAATCTTTTCTCCATTTGTTGTGATGCTGCTTATTGGTCCAGTTGTGAGGACTTTTGTTTTCTTTATATTGAGGTGTAATCTATACTACAGACTCTAGTCTTCAATCTTCATCAGTAATCCTTCAACTCATCCTCATTTTCAGCAAGCAAAGCTGTGTCATCTGCTTATCTAGGGTTGTTAATGAGCCTTCCTCCAATCCTGATGTCATGTTCTTCTTCATGTAGTCCAGCTTCTTGGACTATTTGCTCAGCACACCAGTTGAACAGGCATGGTGAAAGGATACAACCCTGACACACTCCCTTCCTGATTTTAAATCATGCAGTATTCTCTTGTTCTGTTCGAATGACAACCTCCTGGTCTGTACAGGTTCCTCATGAGTACAATTAAGTGTTCTGGAATTTCCATTCTTCTTAATGTTATCTACAATTTTTTATGATCCACACAATTAAATGCTTTTGTATAGTAAATAAAACACAAGTAAACATCTTTCTGGTAATCTTTGCTTTCAGCCAAGATCCATCTGACATCAGCTATCATATCCCTTGTTTCACATCCCCTTCTGAATCTACATTGCATTTCTGAAAGTTCTCTGTCAATAGACTGCTGCTAACATTTTTGAATTATCTTCAATAAAATTTTACTTGTGTGTGATGTCAATGATATTACTGGATAATTTCCACATTCTGTGGGATCACCTTTATTTGGAATGGGTACAAATATGGATCTCTTCCAGTCAGTTGGCCAAGTAGCTGTGTTTCAGATCTCTTGGCATAGCTGAGTGAGTGCCTCCAGTACACCATCTATCTGTTGAAACATCTCAGTGCTTATTCTGTCATCCCCTAGAGCCTTGTTTTTCACCAATTCCTTTGGTGAAACTTCGACTTCTTCCTTTAGTACCATTGGTTCTTGATCATATGCCACCTCCTGAAATGGATGATCATCTACCAGTTCTTTTTGGTATACTGACTCTGTGTATTCTATCCATCTTCTTTTGATATATCCTACATCATTCAACATATTGCCCATGGAAACTTTCAATATTGCAATTCGAGGCTTAAATGTTTTCCTCAGTTCTTTTTGCTTGAGAAATGCCAAGCATGTTCTCCCCTTTTGGTTTTCTAACTCCAGGTCTCTGCAAATTTCATTATAATAATTGGTTTTGCCTTCTCGAGCTACGCTTTGAAATCTTCTGTTCAGCTCTTTTATCTTGTCAATTCTTCCATAGGCTTTTGCTACTCTCTGTTCAAGAGCAAGTTTCAGAGTCTCTTATGACATCCATTTTTGTCTTTTCTCCCTTTCCTGTCTTTTTAATGACCTTTTGCTTTCTTTATGCGTGATGTTCTTGATGTCATCCCATAATTCCTCTGGCTTTTGGTCATTGATGTTCGATGCATCAAATCTATTCTTTAGATTGGTCTCTAAATCCAGGAGGAATATAATAATGGTCCTATCTTGGTTCTCATGGACTGGTTTAATTATCTTCAGCTTCAACTTGAACTTGCCTATAAGCACAATCAGCTCCTGGCCTTGTTTTGTCTGAAGACATTGAGCTTCTCCATGGCCTCTTGCCACAGATATCGTCAATCTGATTCCTGTGTACTCCATCCAGAGAAGTCCATGTGTGTTGCTGAAAAAAAGGTCTTTGCAATGAATAAGCTGTTGGTGTTACAAATTCTATCATGTGATCTGCAACATTATTTCTATCAAAAAGGCCATATTTTCCAACTACTGGTGATTCTTTGTTTCCAATTTTTGCATTCCAATCACCAGTGATAATTAACACATATTGATTACATGTTGGTCAATTTCAGACTGCAGAAGCTGGTAAAAATCTTCAGTTTCCTCATCATTGGCTTTGGTGGTTGATACATAAATTTGAATAATAGTAGTATTAACTGGTCTTCATTGTAGGCATATGGATATTATCTATCACTGACAGCATTGTACTTCAGGATAGATCTTGATACATTCTTTGTGATGATGAATGCCATGCCATTCCTCTTCAATTTGTCATTTCTGGCATCATAGATCATATGGTTGTCTGATTAAAAATGGCCAAAATCAGTCCATTTCAGCTCACTAATGTCTATGATTTTGACCTTTAGGTGTTCCCTTTCATTTTTGACAAATTCCAATTTTCCTAGATTCATACTTTGTACATTCCATGTTCTGATTATTAATTGATGTTTGTAGTTGTTTCTTCTCATCTTGAGATGTGCCCATCGGCAAATGAAGGTCCCCAAAGCCCTACTCTTTCCACATCAAGATCGGCTCTACTCTGAGGAGACAGCTTTTCTCCAATGCTGTTTTGAGTGCCTTCCGACCTGAGGGGCTCAGCTTCTGGCACTATATTGGACAATGTTTCAGGGCTATTCATAGAGTTTTCCAATAATATATCAGACAGTATTTCATTGCTATTCATAAGGTTTTCACTGGCCAATTCTTTGAGAAGTGGATAGCCTCTTCCTTCTTCCAAAACCATCTTAGTCTGGAAGACCACTGAAGCCTGTTCACTATGGGCAACGCTGCTGGCATTTAACACCAGTGGGATAGCCTCCAGCCTCATAGCAACATGCTAGCCTCCACTGTAAGACAAACTTACAGACAAGTTTATATCCGTTAGTTCCAAACCATTCCGCTAACTTCCCCACTATCCTTGGACACTCCGACACCCACCGCCTGGTGCCTGGCTTACTTACCAGTGCCACCCCTGGGCACACAGACACTGACCTAAGCTATGGCTTTTCCAATCATCCATATGCATGCAAAAGCTGGACAATGGATAAAGAAGACCTAAGAAAAAAATTATGCTTTTGAATTATGCTGTACATGAGAATATTTGTGGTGCAGTAAATTACTTGGTGTGTTAGTTTTGTATGTCAACTTGGCTTAGGCCTGGTTGAGTGCCTGGGAGGCTGGGGGTAGTTATTCCCCATGATGAGACTGGCAATCAGCTCCATGGTGGGATCTACCACAAGCAGCTGAGTAGCTGCTTTAGGGATGTGGTCTACTTCCCGTATATAAGAAGCAGCTTTGGGAATGGTCTCTAGCTTATGACACACTTGGACCCTGTGTGTAGCCCTGTCATTGTTCAGCAGCCTGCCATGCTCTGCCCACCTTGGGACTTTTGATGGACTTGAATTAGTGGCCTGCTATGTGGTTTGGTAACAACAGGACTGTGCCTTTTTACTTGTCAACCTTGGGTTTGTCAGTCTCAGCAGCCAGCAGCTGTCTGAGTGAAGAAAAGTCTCTAGCTCCAGTGGGCTGGGAGCAGGAGGCAGAGCTGAATCCCAAGGTTGAGGGGCTTTCAACCAGCCCCAAGAGTCTGGCAGTTTAAACTCAGACTTCTAGCCTCCCGAACTGTAAGAGAATAAACTCCTGTTTGTTCAAGCTATCCCGTTTGTGGTAGATTCCTTTCAGAGCAGCACTAGATAACCAGAACACTTGGTATGGCTTTTCTAACCATGGTCTTTGTAACTCCCATCAGATTATTGGGTGGGACCATGCAAATAATGTTTGTGGAACTCTGATGTTGGAATTAGTTAATTTTGTCACTGTGCCAGGCTTAAAATGAGCCTTCCTAGAGGCAGAATCTTCTTGGCACATTTGGATCCTGCATTTGGCCAACTCATTAGTGAGTGGTATGACGTGTTGTCTGCCAATCTTGGGACTGTTTCTGGACTTAAACTAGTGGTATGCTATGTTGCTTGATAATTTTTAGACTGTGCCATTTTACTTGTTGACCAGTTTGTGAGGTTCAGCAACCAGCAGTTGCCTGAGTTAGACACCTCCAGCTTCAGTGGGCCAGGAACAAGAGGAAGAGCTGAGGGTATGGTCGAAGGGCCTTCACCCAGCCCTGAGAGCTGGCACTTTGAGCAAAGACTTCTAGCTTTATAAACTGTAAAAAAATATATAAATTCCTGTTTGTTCAAGCCATCTCATTTGTGGTATTTTCTGTAGGACAGCAGTAGATGACCAACACAAGCATGATATCCTTCTCCAAGGACTAATCTCTTCTGACAATATGACCTATGTAGGTAAGAATAAGTCTGGCCATTATTGTTTCTAAGGAGCATTCCAGCTGCATTTCTTCCAGGACAGACTTTTTTGTTCTTCTGGCAGTGTGCTATTTTCAGTATTCTTTTCCAATCACAGTTCAAAGGCATCAATTCTTCTTGAGTTTTCCTTATTCATTGTTCAGCTTTCACTGGACATGCATGTGAAAGAATTGAAAATACTGTGGCTTGGGTTAGACATACCTTAGTCTTCAAAGTGGAGGGTCGGTTCAAAAGGGGAAGAAGAGGGGAAGAGCCTCAATAAAATGGATTGACACAGTGGCACTATGATGGGCTCATGTATAGAAAAGATTGTGAGGATGGTGCAGGACTTAGCAGTGTTTTGTTCTGTTGTACATAGGGTCGCTATCATTCAGAACTGACTCAACAACACCTAACAACAACATGTAGTATATGTGACTGGATCTCAGTGGTAATGTCAACGTTAAAGATGGAAATTATAGATGGTATTTAAAACTGTGGCACTAGATAAAATCTCAAATTCTATCTCATTCACCTTTTTATTATCTAGCTGCAGAAAAATATGATCAAATACATTAAGTAATTCTTATTAAATTACTTGCTATGGTATTTTGGGGGAGCTCTATGAGTCAGGGTCAACTCAATGGCAAACAACAACAACAACAACAACTGGTAGCATAGTGGCTAAGGCACTTGATTGCTAACCAGAAGGCTGGCGGTTCAAACCCACCAGCCACTCCTCGGAAGGAAGATGGGGCAATCTACTTCCGTAGTGATACTGCCTCGGAAACCCAAGAAGGGGTCTCTATGAGTCGGGTCCGACTCGATGGCACATAACAACAATGGTATTTTGGAGTTCTTGTGCAATATAATGAAGTGATACAGATGAGGAGAGAGGCTATGAAGTGTGTCTCTGAAAATACATGCTTTTAGTTGTAGTTCAATTTAAAGTTTCACTGAGGTACTTTATGACAGTTATTTTCCATGCATATCTTCACCTGATGTTGTCTCTTACCAGATTGAAAGGGAACACAGAAGTTTTGTCATCTGTATTTACTTCGATTGTGTTCCATTATCGTTTAGTTTCTGATCTATCCAAAGCCAATTGATTTCCAATTAAAAATAAAGTTTTCTTTAATTTTCTTGAATTTAGTTTTCTTGAATTGATTGTTTTCAATTTAATCTTGGTTTGAAGTCTATTCTTAACTGAAGAAAACAGAAGAATGCTAAAACTGGAACATAAGCTTCTATTTTAAGAACAAAGAATTATTTCTCTTTCATAATAGAATCTAGAGTTTCACCCTTATTTCCTCCTTCTCACTAGCATTTTAAGGTAAACACTTAAGTCTGCTCTACATAAAAGGTATTAAAGACAAAAGATTTATTTAAAACTTTTCAATTGATAAAAAAATAATGATGCATATCTCAACAACAACAAATAAGGTAGTTCACATATTAGAAAATGCTTGACTCATTTTACACACTCTGCATTCTGATTTTATTCCAGTGTGCCTTATTTTAATGAGCTCTGGTGGTGTAGTGCCTGAGGCATTTGACAGCTAACCAGAAGGCTGGTGGTTCAAACCACCAGCCTCTCCTCGGAAGGAAGACTGGGCAATCTACTTCCATAGAGATAAGGGGTAGGTATAAGTCAGGACCAACTTGATAGCAGTAAGTTTGGTTTTTGGTTTTTGCCTTAGAGTAATTAATTCTAATATTAAGAAATATGGTACATTATCCTATATAATAAAACGAAAAACCAATGCACTGCCATTGAGTTTATTCTGACTCATTGCAACCTTTTAGAACAGAGTAGAACTGCCTTATAAAGTTTCCAAGGTTGTAAATCTTTACAAAAGCAGACTGCCTCAACTTTCTCCCATGGAGGGGCTGGTGGGTTTGAACTGGTGACCTTTCAGTTCACAATCAAGTACTTTAACCACTAATTCAACAGAACTCCTATTCTGTACAATACTGCTCTTTAATTTCTCTTTTCTTAGCTCTCGAAACTACTTTTCTGTGTCTCCTTTGTCCTCCTAATTTATCACTGGCTTTAATGCTGATCAGCAAAATAACTTTAGATGCAAGTTGAAGGAAAATGAGGAAATGGAAATAGAAAATTATTGCTGTTAGTAACTGCAGACCACTAAGTCAGACTTTCCTTTTCCCCTTGACCTTTTCTGATACATTTTCTAAATCCATTTATGATAACTCTTCTCCTTCCATTTCTAATTAATGCCTTTTTATTTTTTTTTTTTTTAATTATTATCTTCTTGCATGCCCTTTGTTTCTCTCCATTCATCAAAATATCTAAGCTTTTCTTAAAATTTTCTAAAGGGACACCCAACTCATATTACTATTGGAGATTTACTAATATGAAAAATGTTGCCTTGAGAAATGGAAGTGAAGAGTTTCTGAGAATTCATACAGAGAAAAGAACTCTCAAAATAGCATTTTAGAAATGAAAACTGAGAAATGCATCTTATATGGTTGGTAGCATAGTGCCTAAGGCACCTGACTGCTAACCAGAAGGAAGGAAGGTTGGGCAATCTACTTCCGTAGGGATATTGCCTCAAAAACCAAAGGGGGGTCACTATGAGTTGGGTCCAACTCGATGGTACATAACAACAACAACATGGTTCTGGAAGGTAATAGGAAAATTCTTCTTAGAATAAAATTTACCCTTTAGAAAATCCCTTAAATTGGCCTTAAATATACAGACACTAGATCTTGGAAGCTCAGAAGCTAAGAATTAAATTAGTTAGCCCTCAAAAAAAAATAAGAAGATTTACCAGTCCAGCCAAATTGTAGTTTGAAAAGGGTGATGAGCCACTTTTTTAGTAGGGGACAAGGAGTTAAAGTGATTTTCCATTCTTCCTCTTTACAAAGCCACTTAGTTGAATTTCCTGGAGTTAAATGCTCCTTTGATGCAGCTTTATCTTAGTATCCAGCTTTGGCTATTTCCAATTTTTTACCTTAATGATGATTAATGTATTTAATTATTGCTTAAGAACACAATTTGAAAATTATAGGAAAGGCAGAGCATCCAGTGTGTTAGAGATGCCTTGTAATGACAGAAGACTCTGCCAACAGGTGCTGCAATAACAGGTCAAAGGATGAGCCTCATGTGAACACTATCAGTGCCTTTTTTTTTTTTTTAAAGACACATTGCTCTTGTTATTTCACCTGAATACCCAATGTCTGGTACAGTTAACATACTATTACCACTGCCTTACCTGTTGACAATGGTGCAGACCTGACTGGTCATCATATCCTAAACTGGTCACCTCACATATACAACAGAAGCAGCTGGACACCATAATACAAATGTGGGAGCTCTGCCTATGAAGCAGAAATCATCATCCAGTCAACTCATCATTTAACTAATTGTCAAGCACAGACATTGCCAGCTAATTTGAGTCTCATGGAAACTTTTTTTTTCATTGGATGAGATAGGGACAGTTTGGCTTTAAAGACTGACCCCTGATCCCTTACCCTCAAACTCATTACCCACTGTCTAGACTCACTGCTGAATTTTGTTCCCTGCTTGGCAGCAAAAACTTTTTCCACTAAGTTCTCAATCTTTTATCTCTTAGTGTTTATGTTTTCTTCCTTTCAGGGTCATAAAAGTAACCACCATATGAGCTACATTATTAATAATTTTTGGTAAAAATCAGTCTGTGAAATATATAGATATGGGGTATATTTTGATTCAACAACTTTAAAGCAGCATGAGCAGTACTTTCTTTTAGTTTGAAAATCAATTATTTTTGGAGTTAAGACACTATTATGTTGAATTTCTACCAACCCACTCTCAGGTAATAGCTCATCAGAAAAAGCTTTAGAAAAAAATAAAGAAGGTTGTTGGTGGAGTATGTGGGCAGAGAAACCTTTGGAAGAACACAAAATGTATCCATCTGATGCAAAATAGAAGTAACTATTAATATATATATATATATATATATATTTTTTAAATCTAAAGTAAGTTCTTCCATCAAAGTGCATTTCTCTGCAAAGCGAAAATGGACTTCTTTGAAATACCCAAGAAACAAATGAGACAATTCTGTTTCAATCATGGCATAATAATTTTTAAAATAACCTTTGTGGATATTTGCACTTCTGTACCTCAAAATTTATATTCTTAGAAAGATACTAATTTGAAAATTTACCCTAGATTTACACATACACATATTCATGCACACACATTAGAGAACAGACAATTTGTGTATTCAAATTGTAGGACAGTGCATAAGAGAAACCACTGGAAAAATTAAGTACAAAATTCTGAATTCTCAAAAAATAAATTATGGAGAATACTTTGACCTTTCTATTAGAATCTGTGTGGTTCCATACGGAGTCTTATCTACAGGGCAGCACCTTCAGCTTTTGGAGTTCTTGCCCACTTCAGCTCTTCCAGTTAGAATGGCTTTGTAATAAAATTACCCCAAAAGTTATTGGATACAAATGACAATAATATTTATCACAACTTCTATGGGTCAGGAGTTCAGGAGAAGCTCAGCTGCACAGTTCTGATTTGAGGTATATTATTAATAATTGGTGGCAGTCAGATGGGTATGGTTCTGTCATCTCTCCAGTTTCTTTACTCTTATGTCCCACATCTGGGTAGACACAAACAACTTGATGCTGGGACAGCTGGAGAACCTTGGGCACCTTTCTCTAGCTCTATATATTCTCCAGCATGGTGACTTCGGAGTAAGCAGAAATCTGCCTCAGTGACTCAGTGAGAGATACAGATGAAAAGTTATATTATCTGTTGTAGTTAAGGCTGTGTGTTAACTTGGCTGGGTCTGACTGAGTGGCTGGGCAGCTGGTGATAGTTATTCCCTATGATGAGACTGGAAATCAACTCCATGGTGGGATCTACCACAAGCAGCTGAGTAGCTGCTTTGGGTATGTGGTCTGCTTCCCATATATAAGCAGCAGCTTAGGGAATCATCTCTAGTTTATGGCACACTTGAACCGTGCATATAGTTGTATCATTGTTCAGCAGCCTGCCATGCTCTGCTGACCTTGGGACTTTCAATGGCCTTGAATTAATGGCCTGCCACGTGGTTTGGTAACATTGAGACTGTGCCCTTTTTACTTGTCAACCTTAGGCTTGTTAGTCTCAGCAGCCAAAAGCTATTTGAGTGAAGAAAAGCCTCTAGCTTCAGTGGGCCAGGAGTAGGAGGCAGAGCTGAAGCCCAAGGTTGAGAGGGTTTCACCCAGCCCCTAGAGTCTAGCACTTTGAACTCAGACTTACAGCCTACAAACTGTAAGAAAATAAATTCATGTTTGTTCAAGAATCCCATTTGTCATACATTCCTGTCAGAGCAGCACTAGGTAACCAAAACATCCTCTTTTATGATCTAGTCTTCTACCATATTTATTGATGGTGTCAGTTAAAAACTGCTGCTTAAATTCAAGGGGAGAAAATATAAATGGAGTCAGTTGATGGAAGAGTGTCAATATTATATTGTAATAATATGGCTTATCCATTAGAGAGATGAAAATCAAAACAACAATGAGATACCATCTTGCTCTAGCACTGGTAACACAGTTCAAGAAGTTAGAAAATGCTGGCAAGGATGGGGAGAGATTAGGACTCTCATATACTGCTGGTGGGACTCAAATTATATAACCACTGTGGAAAGCAGTATAATGATTCTTTAAAAAGTTGGAATTAGAAATTTGACCCAGCAATTCCATTACTGTACATATCCTAAAGAAATAAGAGCTGAGACAAGAATAGATATACGCACACCCATGTTCAATGCAGCACTATGTACAATAGCAAAAAGAAACAACCTAGGTGCCCATCAACAGAAGAATGGATAAGCAAACTATGGTACATACACACAATGGAATACTACACAACTCTAAAGAATAATGTAGAATCTGCAGAACACCACATAACATGGATGAACTTGGAGGATATTATGCTGAGTGAAATAAGTCAATCAGAGAAGGACAAATATTGTATTAGTCTGTTATCGTAAAAAGTCAAGAAAAGGTTTATATATGGAAGGAAATTTTCTTCATTGGTCATCAGGGGTATGTGTGTGTGTGGGGGGAGGGAACACTGTCAAAGAGGTAGAGACAAGTATTGATTTGGGTGAAGGGAATGGCATTATACCAAATGTGAGTGATCAACATGGTGGCATTGAGAAGAGAAAGACAGAGGTGCATGAGAGATACAGACAACAAAGATGAACCATTTTGCACATATTGTACTGCATTGTCAGTGATGGAAAACATGGATATATGGGTGGATAGATGGGTGGGCAGGCTGAACGATTAGATATGTCAATGCAGGAGGGAGTGTACCCATGACCATGTATAGGTGTATAGGATTGGCAGACAATGTTTCTAGAAGTGTATTTGTATGTTCTGTAAGAATTTCTAGGTACATAGTAGAGCTGACAAGGGACAATATATTGTAGTCACTTCTTGGCCATAGCCAGCTACCTGGAGGGAATGAGTAGTTGTACCTGTGGGCTCAAGAACATGTTGTAGGGGACATCAAGCTCAACTGGCATAACATACTACACAAAAACATTGTTCCACATTCTACTTTGGTGAGTAATAATGGGGATCTTAAAACCTGGCAAGCAGCCATCTAGATGCAACAACAGGTCGCTCGTCCAGAGTAAAGAAGAGTGAGAAAACCAAAGATGCATGGAAACAATTAGTCCAAGGGACTGGTACACCATGTGATTGTCAGTCGATATGACTATGAGACCAGAAGAACTAGATGGTGCCCAGCTACCACTGTCAACCACTTGGAGGGGGATCTACTTAGGAGATCCTGGATAGAGTGGGAAAACAATGTGGAACAAAACTCAAAATCATAAAAAAAAGAAAGAAAGAAAGAAAAAGGGATCAGGTTTACCGGTCTGATAGAGCCTGGTGGAACCCCTGTGACTGTGGCCTCTAGCTGCCCTTCTGGTCTGGAATTGAACCCACTCCTGTGGCTTTCAGCCAAATAAAAGACAGGCATATGAGCTCAACATTTGCACTAGGTAGATACACTCCTTGGAGAGGTCAGTCATAGGAGAATAGAAGGGCTGTGTATGCACAGGGAGACAGCTCAGGGGGCAAAACAGAGAAGGACATAGGGAAGAGAGAACTATAGGGAGGAAGTGGGAAGAGAACTATTGCATTGTGGTAAGTTGTAGTGAATGTTATGAGACAAAGAGTATATGAACTGTTGTATAGAAAATGAATTTGCTCTCTAAACTTTCACCCAAATCACAATAACAACTAAAAAAAAAAAAAAAAAAGAATATGGTTTGTGATATAAATAGATGTATACAGTTTGGGATAACACAGTTTGCCACACCAAAAAAAAATCTGACTAAAAACCATACTTCAAATTTTTTTCTGTACTATTTATGGGAGCTTTGGTGGTGTAGTGCCTAAGGCATTTGACTGCTAACCAGAAGGCTGCCAGTTCAAACCCACCAGACACTCCTTGGAAGTAAGATGGGGCAATCTACTTCCTTAGGGATACTGCCTCAGAAACCCAAGGAGGGGTCTCTATGAGTCACAATCGACTCGACGTCAGTGAGTGAGTGTAAGTGCTAATATTTACACAATATTTATAATATTTGCTACAATACTATAGTATTTATAAGGTGCACTAAAGGAATTGGTGAAAAACAAGGCTCCATGCTTTGACAGAATGCCCACTGAAATGTTTCAGCAAAAGGATGCAGTGCTAGAGGTGATCACTCATTCATGCCAAGAAATTTGGAACTACAAAGACTACAAGAGACCATAGGTGTCCTCATTTCAAAGAAACGTGATCCAGTAGAATGCTGAAGTTATTGAACCATGTCATTAGTATCACATGCAAGTAAAATTTTACTGAAAATAATTCAAAAGTGATTTAAGCAGTATATTGTCAAGAAACTAAGAATTCAAGCTGGATTCAGAAAAAGACGTGGAATGAGGCATATCATTGCTATGTCAGATAGATGTTGGCTGAAAGAAAAGAATGCCACAAAGATATTTACCTGTGTTTTACTGACTACACAAAAGCATTCAACTATGTGGATCATAATAAATTATGGATAAGATTGTAAAGAATGAAAATTCCCAAACAATTAATTGTGCTCATGAGAAACCTATACAAAGACAAAGAGGTAGGGTTCAAACAGAAGAAGCTATACTGTATGGTTTAGAATCAGGAAATATGTGCATCGGGGCTGTGTCCTTTCATCATACTTGTTTAATCTTTACACTGAGCAAATAATCTAAGAAGCTAGACTATATGAAAAATACAGCATCAAGACTGGAGGAAAACTCATAATAACCTGAGATATGCAGATGACACAACCATGTTTGCTGAAATTGAAAATGACCTGAAACACTTACTGATGAAGGTCAGAGACTACAACCTTTAGTATGGGTTGCACTTCCACATACAGAAAACAAAAATCCCTACATGGACCAATAAGCAACATCATGAAAAATAGAGAAAAAATTGTAATTGTCAAAAATTTCATTTTACTTGGATCCACAATCAACATCCACAGAGGCAGCAATCAAGAAATCAAATGATGGGGTGTGGTGGGTAAATCTGCAAAAGACCTTTTTTAAAGTGTTAAAGAGCAAAGATGTCACTTTGAGGACTAAGCTGAGCCTGACTCAAGACATCTATTTTTTCAGTCATCTCATATGCATGTGAAAGCTAAACAATAAATAAAGAAGACTATAGAAGAATTGATGCATTTAAGTTGTGGTGTTGGCAAAGAGTATTGAATGTACCATGGACTGCTAGAAAACAAACATATCTGTCTTGGAGGGCGTACAGTCAGAATGTTTCTTAAAAGCAAGAATAGCCCAACTTTGTCTCTTGTACTTTGGTCATGTTGTCAGATGGGACCAGTTCCTAGGGAAGGATACCATGCTTGTTAAAGTAGAGGGCAGTGAAAAAGGGGAAGACCCTCAGTAAGATAGATTGGCATGGTGGCTGTAACAATCGGTTCAAGGACAGCAAATATTGTGGGGACAGTGCAGGACCAGGAAATGGTCCTGTTGACAGAGTTCCTATGACTCAGAATCAACTCAACAGCACCTAACAACAACAACATAATGTTTAAGACAGAAGTAAGAATATTTTAAAAATACCAAGTAAGAAATTGTCATGATTATGCAGCAAAGAGTACTTTCTGTTTGATGAAAATACACCATCACATGATAGTTTTCCATAATTTAATTGTATTGAGCTCATTTACCCCTTGAGTTCTGGGTTCATTCTTTTATTTAATTCATATTTATTGAGTACCTACCACTCCTCTGAAGGAAGACTGAGCAATCTACTTCCATAGAGATACTGCCTCAGAAACCCAAGGAGAAGTCACTATGAGTCAGAATTGACTAGATGGCAGTGAGTTATTTACTCTATAGTAAACAGTACTTGGAAGGAAGGTTTGGCAATCTACTTCCGTAGTGCTACTGCCTTGGAAACCCAAGAAGGGGTCACTATGAGTTGGGTCCGACTTGAAGGCACATAACAACAACAACAAGCAGTATATAAAAGGGTGAAGTGCTAGACACAAAGACATAGTACCTGCCCTTATCAAATACAATGCATATGTGCACATTCAGAATTCCATTTTTGAATAACCTGTATGCACAGAAAATCTGAATAATAGATTTAAATTTTAGAATAGAAACCTGTTTAGAGCTAAGTGTTGTGTGGTTTATAACACTGTTGTTGTTGTTGTTATGTGCCGTCGAGTCAGATCCGACTCATAGTGCCCCTTCCTTGGGTTTCCGAGGCAGTATCACTACGGAAGTAGATTGCCCAACCTTCCTTCCGAGGAGTGACTTATAACACTAGTACATAATAAAACTAGATAGTACCATTTCAAGTTCAAAGAAGGATAATATAAAGTATGAAGACTCATTTTCTTTGTGATTTAGAAATTGTAGTTCTGAAATAATCCAAAGAAAATTAAGGTTTTAGACCATGATACAAGTCCTAAAAATAGTTTTCAGCTTAGCTTTCCAAGGGGACTTATTGGGAAGATATATTCATTTGATTCTGCAAATTTGGACATCATCTATGTCCTTTATATAGTATGATAAGATGTATATGAATGTGATAAATTTCTCATTATTTTAGGACTTTTTTTTTTAAAGATCAAAACAAAGCCTAGGACATTGATGAAAGAAGGTATTTATTGTATGAAAAAATATATTTATATGACAATTAAAATCTTTTGCCAATCATTAAAAACATGAGAGAAAAATTCCAAGGTTGAAAGCATCTTCTAGGTTTGATATTCTGGTGTACAATCTGTGCAAAACTTCCGTAAAATCTCAGTGCTTATACGGATTTTTAAAAATCATCTATTCCCCAATGTTTCCTATGTTTTGATCCAATTCACAAAATGTCCTACCAAGGTTTCTACTTAAACAACTGTATTGATGGGGCAAAGCATGACTGATTATAACCAGGGAGGTAGTGCTAATTTCATTTTCAAACCCTTTGCAAATATAAACAAGTATATTACAAATATTCATAATGAGAGTGAATACTAAGTTCTCCTTTCCTTTTTTGTGCCTTATTGGTATCAACTAACATTTTTGGACTTTTAATTCTTTTTAAATTGTAGAAAACATGTCATTAATGGTACCACTATTGATTTCCAATGTGAAATAAAATCAAATAATTATAAATCATGTTATCTGTGATGATTATGTCTAGCAATCAGTTTATTGTGCTTTTCTTCTTTCTTCTGTCAAGAACTATTTTTGCAAAAACAGCCATTACGTATAGCCCACTGGAGTCAGTTTATAGTCAGCCTCCCCCCACCCAAAGCAATAGAGAAAAGGCAAAACCATATTCACACTGACTCAGAGAATAAGGAGCAACAGGATAGAGATATATGATAGTAACATAATTTCTAAACCATTTGTGGACCTCATTATCTCAAAGGTTTTTCTAGGATTGGGATTCAAAGGCAATTTTTCAGGAATAACCATGGCAACCATCTATAGTCAAAATGTGTGAGCAGAGCTTGGCAGTAAATGAAATATTTGCTGTATATTTAGGGGATGTAGCGGAGGAGCAGGAGAGTTTCAGCAAGGGAGATTTAAGACTCTTGTGTTACTCTTCTTGTAGATTTTCTTTTTCCCATGAGGCTCTAGAATGATGAGAACAGCAGCAGAGATATTTACTGTGCACTGTACCTTCATATGCCCTCCAATATTTTCTAACCACCTTGTGTTTAAGCAGGGTGATGTGCTTACTTCTGACCAATGAGGCTTGACATTGTGACATGCTCTGTTGTAGAAGCCTAGAAGGTGAGTGTCTCAACTGGCAAACCCCTGCACTCTCTATCCCTGACTTGGCAACCCCTAGAATTTTCTATTGTAATGATGATAGCACAGAGGGCAGAGCCTCAGTCATTCTGGGTTCCTGAACAAGAAATAGAACTTTTCCACCCAACTTGATGAATAATCAACATGAGGAGAAAATCTGTTTTCTTAAGCCATTTTGACTTTGGGATTAATTTATTATCTTATAGGGAGTTCTGGTGGCATAATGATTAAAGCATTCAGCAGTTAATCAAAAGCTCAGGTTCAAACCCACCAACCATTCCATATGAGAAAGATGAGACATTCTGTTTCCCTAATGATTTACAACCTTTGAAATCCTATGAGACAGTTTCTGCTCTGTCTTACAGGATTGCTAGGAGTCAGAATTGACTTGATGGCAGTGGGTTTGATTTTATTACCTTATTATTAATGTTTCTAATATTTATCTTTGTTAATTCTATGAGTGAACATGGGGTTTTGATTCAGAGACAGATTTCTTATTAAATAAACCAAACCAAACCAGTTGCCAGTGAGTCAAACTGACTCATGGTGATCCCATACAGTTCTAACAGAACTGAGCTCCATAGGATTTTTGATCACAGTGAACTTTAGATTAGTAGATTGCCAGACCTTTCTTCCAAGATCCCTGTGGATGGATTTGTACTTGTAGCCTTTTGATTAGTAGCCAAGTGCTTAACTATTTGTGCATCCCAGGAGCTCCACTTACTGAATAAGTGCTTGGCACCCTCTCCTCACTGTGTTCTAGTTCTGACCCCCAGGATGATATAAGAGCCAGGTCAATTGTCCTATACAAGTAGCTGAACACTTCATAGGGGAGAGATGAGGAAAAATTATTTTTCTGTGCTTATAAAGGGAAAAGATAAAACTGTCCCCTTCTTCTGAAACAATCTCCTTTTTACTCCACTCTCTAGGAGTCAGACTGCCCTTGTGTCTTAGCTTTTAAGACCAATTGAACTTCATAACCTGGAGATGTTCCCAAATTCTAGGGCTTCATCCTATTATGGATTGCATTCTATCCTCCCAAAACGTGTATTGAAATCTGTTCTGGTTACCTAGCACCACTCTGACAAGAATATACCACAAATGGGATGGCTTTAACAAACAGGAGTTTATTCTCTTACAGTTTGGAAACTTTAAGTCCAAATTCAAAGTACCAGGCTCTAGGGGCTGGGTGAAAGACTCTCAACCTTGGGCTTCAGCTCTTCCTCTTGCTCCCGACCCACTGAAGCTAGAGGCATTTCTTCACTCAGGCAGCTACTGGCTGCTGAGGCTAACAAGCCCTTGGTCAACAAATAAAATGGCACAGTCCCAATGTTACCAAACCACATGGCAGGCCATTAATTCAAGCCCATTGTAAGTCCCAAGGTTGGCAGAGCATGGCAGGCTGCTGAACAACGACATGACTACATGCCCAGTTCAAGTGTGCCATAAGCTAGAGACCATTCCCAAAGCTGTTTCTTATATACAGGAAGTAGTCCACATACCCAACGGCAGCTACTCAGCTGCTTACAGTAGATTCCACCATGAAGTTGATTACCAGTCTCACCATGGGGAATAACTACATCCAGCCGCCCAGCCACTCAACCAGGCCTAGCCAAGTTGACACACAAACTTAACCACCACAATTCCACCCCTTGTCAACTTAACACCTGTACAGATCTTCAGTAGGTGGTATCTGTACAGATCTCTTCACTGGGTGACTCCAGTCCCCTAGTTCCTGAGTGGCGATCTCACCCCCTTAGCATGGTGGGCTCTGTTCCTCTCTCTCTTGGGTATGGCAGCCCTGCCCCCTCACTCTTTGGCAGCAGCTATGGCTCCATCCCACTAGCTCACATGAACCAGCAGCCCCACCCTCCAGAACTAAGTTGGTGAAGGTCTGGCTCTTTGAAACCTAGGGTGCTGTGGTGGTTCCACCCCCAAAGGCCATGGTCCTACCCTTTGAGGCTGAGGCAGCTCTGTTTCCCATTTCCTTGGGTCTCCATTTCTGCTGATCAATGCTGAAGGCAACCCACTCCACCGGAAATCTTCCTGTCTCAAAAGCACTCACCTTTTTTGCTCCATGGGTAAGCCAACTTGCTACTCCTTTTTATGCTGTTCTCTTCTACCAATTAATGCCTAAAGGCAACCCACTCTGACAGGAAACCACATGCACAATGGCACCCAGCTTTCTCCTCCATGGGCTAGTAAGCCTGTTATTGTTTAATGCTGGTCTCTGGGTTCTGCTACTGCTGTCTCTCATGCTGATCTCTCTGCTGGTATCTCTCAGCCAGTCTCATGGCTCTGCTGCTGCCATCTCTCATGCTGCATGCTGGAGTTTCACTGCCAGGGTCTCAGGTCAAGGATGTACTCCACTCTTGTTTTCACATTTTAGGTATCTGTCAGAGGAACACCCCACTCTCAGTACCATATTCTGTTCTAGTTACTAGTGCTGCTCTGACAAGAATATACCACAAATGGGAGAGCTTTAATAAATAGGAGTTTATTCTCTTACACTTTGGAGGATTTAAGTCCAAATTCAAAGTTCCAAACTCTAGGTGCTGTGTGAAAGCCTCTTGACCTTGAGCTTCAGCTCTGCCTCTTGCTCCTTGTCCACTGAAGCTAGAGGCATCTCTTCACTCATGCAGTTACTGGCTGCTGAGGCTAACAAGCCCAAGGTCGACAAATAAAATGGCACAGCCCTGATCTTACCAAACCACATGGCAGGCCATTAATTCAAATTCATTATAAGTCCCAAGATCGGCAGAGCATGGCAGGCTGCTGAACAACGACACAACCACATGCAGGGTTCAAATGTTCCATAAGCTAGAGACCATTCCAAAGTTGTTTCTTATATACAGGAAACAGACCACATACCCAAAGGCAGCTACTCAGCTGCTCACAGTAGATTCCACCATGGAAATGATTACTAGTCTCACCATGGGGAATAACTACATCTAGCTGCCCAGCCACTTAAACACAGGCCCAGCCAAGTTGACACACAAACTTAACCACCACAGAATCTTAACATCTATACTTGTAGATATAACCCTGTTTGGAAATAGTGATTTCTTTGTAATGTTTGTGAGGTTATATTAGTGTTGGATGTGTCCTAAAGCTAATCAGTTCTTAGTTATAAAAAGACCACATTGGATACAGACACAAGCACAAACTGAGCAAGATAGTTGCATCGGAGGAGTTTCAAGGAACAAGGCTTTGAAATAGTTCATTCTGGTGTAACCCCTTCCTGGGAATTTGCATTGCCACCTCAAATATACTGAATCAGAATATAGATTTTAACAAGATCTCTAAAAATCCTCTGGGGTCTAGGTAGAGGGCAGTGTGCCCATGACCATGTATAGGGTTAGCAGACAATGTTTCTACATGCATACTTATACGCACTGTAAGAATTTCCACAGGTATAGTAGAGCTAACAAGGGGCAAGGTTGTGGGATCTTCTTGGTGACAGCCAGATACCCAGAGGGAGTGAGTTGTTGGATCTCTGGGCTTGGGACCATGGTCAGAAGGGACATCAAACTCAATTGGCGTAATATACTATACAAAAACATTGTTCTACATCCTACTTTGGTGAGCAGTAACTGGGATTTTAAAAGAGGGCATCTAGATGCAATGATGGGTTTTTTTCTTATCTAGAGCAAAGAAGAACATAGAAAACCAAAGATGTATGGAAACAATTAGTCCAAGGACTGGTAGACCATGTGATCCTCAACCTATATCACCATGAGACCAGAAGAACTAGATGGTGCCTGGTTACCATTATCAACCACTCAGAGAGGGATCAGTGCAGGAGATCCTGATAGAGTGGGAGAATAATGTGGGGCAAAACTCAAAATCATAAAAAAAAAAAAAAAAAAAGATTTTCTGTTCTGGTAGAACCTGGTGAGATCCCTAAGACTATGGCCCTTAGCCACCTTTCAGGTCTGGAATTGAACTTACTACTGTGCCTTCTAGCCAAACAATAGACAGGTATATGGAGTCAAAAATTACATCAAATAGACACACTCCTTGGACCTATCAATAGTGGGAGAACAGAAGTGCCATGTTTGCACAGGGAGACAGCTCAGGGGGCAAGAGTGCATGGGAGGTAAAGACACAGGGAAGAGGTAACTATGAGGAGGAAGTGGGAAGAGAGCTGTTACATTGTGGGGAGTTACAGCCAATGTCATGAGACAAAATGTGTATGAACTACTGTAAGGAAAATGAATTTGCTCTGTAAACTTTTACCCAAATCACAATAAAAATTAAAAACAAAATCACCTGAGGATCTTGTTAAAATGTACTTATAAAACCTACTGCAGTAGAGTCAATTCTGACTCATAGTGACTGACCCCACAGGGTTTCCAAAGCTGTAATTCTTTAGAGAAGTAGATTGCCTCATCTTTCTCCTATGGAGCAGCTGGTGGGTTAAAACTTCTGACCCTCTAGTTAGCAGCCAAATGCCTTACCCACTGTGCCACCAGATTGCCTTAAAATTTATTTAAATATCTTGTTAAAATGTAGATTCTAATTCATTCTATCAGGGGTGGAAATGCAAAGTCTTGGCAGGGAGTCAACCAGAATGAAGTCCTGCCAATAAAAGCCCTGCCCAGAAATCAAGGAATGTCTGAGGCTACTGACAATGAAGGACTTGGCAAGGCCAACACTTTGATTGGGACTCAAGCTCCAGAACTGTGAGATAATAAATTTATGTCCCATAAAACCATCCACTTGTGAGATTTCTGTTGTAACATCATTGAATACAAAAGATATTTACCTGTGTTTTATTGACTATGTAAAGGCATTTGACTGTATGGATCATAACAAATTATGGATAACATTGCAAAAAAAATGGAAAATGGTGGCATAAGCAGACAAGCTACAAAGACCCTTGCAGTGTAGTAAGGTACTTAGTATGGCTTTTCTACCCATAAGTAATGGTAAACTCAGTGGTGGAATGAGCAACTGAAGAGCTGATTGTAAATGTTATCCACGTGGAGTATTTCTGTTGGGTGTGGCACAATACAATGTTCTGTGAGGTGCCCACTCTCTCTCAGGTGCTTAGAGTTCTGATGCTATGATTGGCTAGTTTGACCACCCTGCCGGGTTCAAAAGGAGGCCTCCTGGAGGCAGAACTCTCTCTGACTGCTGGTGGAGGAAGACGTGCTGCTGAAAGAGACATGCACCCCTGAGAGACACGTGCTGCTGGGAAAGAGACGTGAGAGACACGCATTGCTGAGTGAGACACCGAGGGACCAGCACTGCTGGGAAAGAGACTGTGAGAGACTCTTGGCTGAGGGACGGTGGGCTGGGAGAGAGACTGAGCGTTCTTCCTGAAATTGAGTTGTAGCCTGGTGCTTCCCTAATAAACCCCATAATCTGTGAGTTCTGTGTGGCCACTGCAGCGAATTATCGAACCCAGGAGAGAGGTGGTGGGTGCTTTGGGAGGAACGGTTGGTGAAAGGGCTGGAGGAAGGCAGCATGTCTGGCCTGGCAGGAATAGGCCTTGGGTTACTGCTGGTAATCCTGCCTTCCTCTTGTGGGATTAGAGAAGGTCAGAACATGTGGCCTCCTTGCCCTTTTTGTAACCCTCTTCAACAAAGAAAAGAAAACCAATTGACACAGATACAGAGGTTAATCCTGGAGCCTTGATCTTTGAAAGGAAGGAACCAGAAGGGAATTAAACACCAACAAGTAGAGGAACATGAATGAAAACAGTGAGTAAGTAAATGGAGCTGCAGACTGTCAGCTATCCTGACAGCATGGACAGCCTGAGTATTTCCAAGTGGTGTTAGGACCTGAGAATTAACCTAAAACTCTACCCTGCTTGCCAAGGGCTGCATGGATGACTGCACTGGTGGTTGATGACTTCAAATGAAAATAGCAAAGAAGGAGACAAACTGAGCTGCAAACTTTTGGCTGTCTGGAGGACACAGATGTTTTGAATGTTTACAAGCAGTGGCCATTTTGGATATATAAAGTGACAGCATTCTTGCCAGAATCCAGGGACCTAAGAATAGGCTCCAATTGCCAAGGACAGCACAGATATATGGGAGGATGACAACTGGAAAGGAGAGAGGTGGTGAGTGTATAAGTGATGCCAACTGGTGAATAGAGGAGCACAGTACCTGCTTACTCATATAACATCCAAATAAAATAAAAATCTTGGCCAAATTACTCCAAAATACCATCACCAATTAAATATAAACACAAAAATGTCACATGTCTTGGAGACAACAGACTGCCATAGTCCACACAAAGAAGCAAGATAAAGCAATAGAAACAAAGGACCATGATAGGCACCCAGAACACATCTCTGAGGAAGAAACAGCATTGGAACTCCCTGATAAGGAATTCAAAAAATTATATATAGGTACCTTCAATAGATTGAGAGATCAAGGAAAACACTGACAAACTTGAGGAAAACACGGAGAAAACCCTAGAGCAATTTAGAAAGAAAATGCAAGAACAAAATGACAAAACAAATGAACAATTAGAAATGAAACAAAATCTACAGATAGAAATCCAAAAAATTAATACTAAATTTTCAGAAGTTGATAACATATGGGACAGGCAAAGGAGTAGAATTGAATCAATGGAAGACAGAATTAGTGAGATTAAAGACAAATACCTGAATACTTCTTCAGAAAGGGTTCAATCAGAAAAAAAAGATCAAAATAATATGAAGAAAGCATAAGGTTCATGTGGGATACCATCAAAGGCAATAACCTACGTGTAGCTGGAATTTCAGAACAGGAAGAGACAGATAAAACCACAGAGAATATTGTTGATTTGTTGGAAGAGAATTTCCCTTATATGATGGAAGACAAGAATATATCCATTCAAGATGTGCAATGAACCCCAAACAGGATAGACCCCAAAAGAAAATCACCAAGACATATCATCATCAGACTCGCCAAAAACCAAAGACAAAGAAAGAATCCTGAAAGCAGCTTTGGGGAAATGAAAAGTTACCTACAAATGGTAGCCAATAAGACTAAGCTCTGATTTCTCAGCAGAAATCATGCAGGTGAGAAGACATTGGGATGTTATATATAAAACACTGAAAAAAAAAAAAAATTTCCAACCAAGAATTATATACCTGGCAAAATTCTTCCTCAAATGTGATGGTGAAATTAGGACATTTCCAGATAAGCAGAAATTAAGGGAGTTTGTTAAAATCAGACCAACCTTACAAGAGATGCTACAGGGAAGCCTTTGGACAGACAACCAACAACAGCAAACAACAACCAATCATTAATACACATAATGACACAACCCAAAAACCAACCCAGTTATGGAAGTATCCAAAGTAAATAAGCCTACAAGATTGTTAACAGGGAACCAGAGACATCAATTGGCAAATGAAGACAACTACAAACAAAAAAAGAGGGAAAGAAGGTAATGAAGTCAAGATAACTGCAAGATAGAAAGGACTGTTCTAAACTTGGGAAGAAAATTATTAATCAGAGGGTAACCTCAAAGAAAAATAATAAACCTTTACATCAAAATTAAAAAGGAGACATGCACAAGTATTTAGCAGATACTAAAACAATAGCAAAAATGAAGTGATAACATGATCCATAAACAAAATAAGCTCAGCACAACATCAAACTCAATTGACATAACATACTACACAAAACATTGTTCCACCTCCTATTTTGGGGAGTAGTGACTGGGATCGTAAAGGCTTGCAAGCAGCCTTCTATATGCACTCATGGATCTCTCCTCATCCAGAGCAAAGAAGAATGAAGAAAACTAAAGATTCATGGAAACAATTAGTCCTAGCAACTGGTATACCATGCGATCCACAGTTTATACGACTATAAGACCAGAAGAACTAGATAGTGGCCCTCTATCATTGTCAACACAGAGGGAGATCTATGTAGGATATCCTGGATAGAGAGGGAGAACAATGTGGAACAAAACTCAAAATCATTTGGAAAAAAAAAGGGGGGGCAGGTTTGCTGGTCTGATAGAGCATGGTGGAACCACTGAGACTATGGCCTCTGGCTGCCCTTCAGGTCTGGTTGAACCCATATCTGTGGCTTCCAGCTAAACAAAAGACAAGCATATGAGTTGAACATTTACATGAGGTAGATACAGTCCTTGGAGAGAACAATCATGGGAGAAATAAGAGCTTTATTTCTTCAAACAGGGAGACAGCTCAGGGGGCAGGCATGCATGGAGGGATGGACACAGGAAAGAGGTAACTATTGGGAGGAAGTGGGAGGGGAGCTGTTGCATTGTGGTAAATTGTAGTCAATGTTATGAGACAAAGTGTATGTGAACTGCTGTATGGAAAGTGAATTTGCTCTGTAAACTTTCACCCAAATCTCTCTCTCTCTCTCTCTCTCTGTGTGTGTGTGTGTGTATATATATATATATATATATATATATATATATATATAAGCTCAGCACAGAAAATTATATGGAACAAAGAAATCAGCAACACCATGATAAAACACACAACCAAATGACAGCAACAAATTCATACTTGTTGATAATTGCACTGAATGTCAATGGATTAAATGCCCACTCAAGAGATGCAGAGTTGCAGACTGGATTAGAAAACATAACTCATCAATGTGCTTTTTACAAGAGACACAGCTTAGAGACAAAGACAAACAAAGACTAAAAACCAAAGGTTGGAAAAAGATATATCAAGTAAATGGCAACCAAAAGAGAGCAGGAGTGGCAATTTTAATCTCTGATAAAATTGACTTTGAGACAAAAACCACCATAAGAGACAAGGAAGGCATTATATAATGATTAAAGGATCAATTGAACATGAGGACATAATAAAGAATATCTATGCACCCAATGAAAGGCCCCAAATCACATAAATCAGACTTTAACATAATTGAAAAGACAAATAGATGACTCCATAGTCAGAGTAGGAGACATCAAAACACCACTTTCAATCAAAGATAGAACAACTGGAAAGGAACTCAACAAAGACACAGAACTAAAAAATACAATCCACCAACTTGACCTAATAGACATCTACAGAGCATTTCACCCAACAACAGCACAATATATATTCCTTTCCAGTGAACATGGAACATTCTCCATGATAGGCCATCTATTAGGCCATGAAGCAAGCTTTAATACATTTAAAAACATTAAAATATTGCAAAGCATCTTCTCAGATCACAATGCTATCAAATTAGAAATCAACAATAGGAAGGTCAATGGAAAAAGGGCAAACACATGGAAACTGAATACCCCCTCCTTGAAAATGACTGGATAATAGAAGAAATAAAAAATGAAATTAAAAAATTCCTAGAATCAAACGAGAATGAAAATATAACATACTAAAATCTTTGGGACACAGCAAAAGTAGTGATCAAAAGCCAATTTATAACAACAAATAACTACATCAATTAGAAAAAAGAGCAGCAAAAGAAATCTACAGTCATCAGAAGAAAGGAAATAATAAAGATTTGAGAAATAAATGAAACAGAAAGACAATAGAAAAAATCAACAAGACTAGAAGTTGTTTTTTTAAAAAAATGATAAAATTGACAAATCACTACCAAATTTAACAAAGGAAAAGAGAGAATACAAATAACACAGATAAGAAATGAATTTAGTGATGTCACAACAGAACCAACATAAATTAAAAGGATAATATCAGGATACTATGAAGAAATATACTCCATCAAATTTGAAAATACAGAAGAAATGGGCAGATTTCTAGAAACGCACTACTTACCTAAACTGACATAGACTGAGGTGGAAATATTGAACAGACCCATAATAAAAGAATATACTAAACAGGGCATAAAAATTTACCAACAAAAAAAAAAGCCCTGGCCCAGATGGTTTTACTGGAGAATTCTACCAAACGTTCAGAGAAGTGACACCAATCCTACTCAAACTATTCCAGAACACAGGAAATGATGGAATCCTCTCAAATTCATTTTATGAAGCAAGTGTAACCCTGATACCAAAACCAGGCAAAGACATCACTCAAAAGGAAAACTACAGACCGTTATCCCTCATGAATATAGATGCAAAAATCTTCAACAAAATCCTAGCCAATAGACTCCAACAACATCTCAAAAAAATTGTACATTATGACCAAGTGGGCTTCATATCTGGTATGCAAGGATGGTTCAACATAAGAAAAACAATCAATGTCATCCATCACATAAATAAAACAAAGAAAAACAACCATGATCATATCAATTGATGCAGAAAAGGCATTTGATAAAACCCAACACCCATTCCTGATAAAAAAAACTATTGGCAAAACAGGAATAGAAGGGACATTTCTCGACATAATAAAGGGCAGATATGCAAAACCAATAGCCAACATTATTCTCAAAGAAGGCAGACTAAAATCATTCCCCTTGCAAACAGGAATCAGTCAAGATGCCCTCTATCACCACTTCTATTCAACAAATGAATTGAAAATCCTAGCCAGGCCAATAAGGCAAGAAGGGGAAATCAAAAATATCCAAATCGATAAGGAAGAAATAAAACTATTTGCTGATGATATGATCCTATACATAGAAAACTAAAGAGACTCAGCAAAAAGAAACTACTGGAACTAATTGAGAGATTTAGCATAGTGGCAGGATACAAGATCAAAATCCAAAAATCAGTTGGATTCCTCTATACAAACAAAGAGATTGCTGAAAAAGAAATAAGGAAATCAATACCATTTGCAATAGCTACCAA
>NW_006921692.1:9779468-9786465 GCF_000298275.1 Orycteropus afer afer
CTTAAGGCACTTGACTGCTAACCAGAAGGCTGGTGGTTCAAACCCACCAGCCACTCCTCGGAAGGAAGGTTGGGCATTCCTACTTCTGTAGTGATACTGCCTCGGAAACTCAAGGAGGGCTCACTATGAGTCGGGGCCGACTCGATGGCAAATAACAACAACAACAACAATTTTATGTGGAATGGAAAGAGACCTCGGACAAGCAAAGTGTTTTTGAAGAAGAAAAACAAAGTAGGAGGTCTCACACTCCTGGATCTCAAAACCTACTATAGAGCCACAGTAGTTCAAACAGCCTGGTATCGGTACAATGATAGACACATAGACCAGTGCAACAATTGAGAATCCAGAAATAGACCCCTTGAATTATGGTCAGCTGATTGTTGACAAAGGGCTGAAATCCCTTCAATGGGCAAGAGGTAGTCTCTTTTACAAATGGTGCTGGCAAAACTGGATATTCATTTGCAGAAAAATAAAACAAGATCTGTAATTCACACCATACACAAAAACTAACTCCAGATGGATCAAAGACTTAAATGTGAAACCTAAAACTATAAAGTTCCTCAAGGATAAACTAGGCGCAATTTTAAGGCCCTAAGTTTAGTTTTAATTTATGGCATAAATAGACTATCAAGGATAACCCAAATTGCACACACAGCAAAAGATAAACTAGGTGAATGGGGCCTTCTAAAAATTAAATTTTTGTGTGCTTCCAAAGACTTCCCAAAAACTGTCAAAAGAGAACCTACAGACTGGGAAAAAATAGTCGGCAATGACATATCTGAAAAGGGACTTATCTCTCAAATTTATAGAAAATCCCAATACCTCAACAACAAAAAGACAAACAATCTAATTTTAAAATGTGCAGAAGACATGAATTGACACTTCACCAAACAGGATATTCAGGAAGCCAACAAAATATGAAGAAATGTTCATGATCATTAGCCATTAAAGAGATGCAAATCAAAAGAATTATGAGATACCATCTTGTCCCAGCACTAACAGAAAAGTTCAACAAGATAGATAATAATAAATGCTGGCAAGTAATGGAGAGATTGGGATGCTCATACACTGCTGATGGGACTGTAAAATGATACAACCACTGTGGAAAGCAGTATTCTTAAAAAGTTGGAATTAGAAATACCTTTTGACCAGCCATCCCATTACTAGGTATATATCCTAAAGAAGTGAAAGCCAGGACAAGAATAGATATATGCACACCCATGTTCATTGAAGCACTATTTACAATAGCCAAAAGATGGAAACAACCTAGGTGACTATCAACAGAAGAATGGATAACCAAACTATGGTACATAAACACAACGGAATACTATGCAACCCTAAAGAATAACATAGAATCTGCAAAATACCACATAACATGGATGAACTTAGAGGACATTATGCTGAGTGAAATAACTCAATCATAGAAAAATAAATATTGTATTAGTTCATTACTGTAAAAAGTCAAGGAAAGGTTTATATTTGGAAGGAAATTGTTCTTTGTTGGGCAGGAAGGGGAGGGAAGAGAACACTGGAAAAATAAAATTTTAAAAAATAGTAATAAGATAGATAAATAAAAGTAAAAAAAAAAAAAAAGAGGAAAAATGGTAATTCCAGAGCAGCTAATTCAACAAAGGGGATATTGTACCATTTAAAATCAGGTGGGTGTGTGTCAGAGTTGTATCCTTTCACTGTAATCATTCAATCTGTATGCTGAGCAAATAATCTGAGAAGCTGGGCTATATGAAGAAAAACAGCATCAAGATTGGAAGAAAACTCATTAATAACCTGTGATATGTGGATGACATAACCTTGCTTGCTGAAAGTGAAGATGATTTGAAGCACTTACTGATGAAAATCAGACTACAGTCATCAGTATGGATTACACCTCCACATAAAGAAAACAAAAATGCTCGTAACTGGACCAATAAGCAACATCATGGTAAATGGAGAAAAGATTGAAATTGTCAAAGATTTCATTTTACTTGGATCAACTGTCAGCATCCGTGGAAGCAGCAGTTAAGAAATCAGATGTCCTCTTGCACCGGGCAAATTTGCTGCAAGGGACCTCTTTAAAGTGTTAAAGAGCAAGGAAGTCACTTTGAAAGGTGTGCCTAACTCAAACCATGGAATTGTCAGTTGCTTCGTATGCATGTGAAAGCTGGACATTGAATAAGGAAGAACAAAGACTTGATGCCTTTGAATTATGGTGTTGGCAAAGAATACTGAAAATACCATGGACTGCTAGAAGAATGAACAAATCTGTCCTAGAAGAAATACAGCCAAAATGCTCCTTAGAAGCCAGAATGGCCAGACTTTGTGTCACCTATTTTGGTCATGTTGGCAGAAGGGACCAGTCCCTGGAGAAGGATATCATGCTTGGTAAAGTAGATGTTGTTAGATGCCTTCGAGTCTTTTCTGACTCATAGCAACCCCATGCACAGCAGAACAAAATACTGCCGATCCTGCACCAGCTCCATGATCCTTGCTATACTAGAGCCCATCATTGCAGCCACTGTGTCAATCTATCTTGTTGAGGGCCTTCCCCTCTTTTGTCGACCTTCCACCTTACCAAGCATGACATCCTTCTCCAAGCAAAGGTTCTTTCTTATAACATGACCAAAATAGGTGAGACAAAGTCTGGCCATTCTCACTTCCAAGGAGCATTCTGGCTGCACATCTTCCAGGACTGATTTGTTAGTTCTTTTAGCAGTCCATGATACTTTAAGCATTCTTTGCCAACACCATGATTCAAAAGCATCAACTCTTTTTCAGTCTTCCTTATTCATTGTCCAACTCTCACATGCATATGAGATAACTGAAAATATCATGGCTTGTGTCAGGTGCACTTTAGTTCTCAAGGAGATATCTTTGCTCTTCAGCCCTTGAAAGAGGTCTTTTGCAGCATATTTGCCCAGTGCTATATACATCGTCTGATATCTTGACTGCTGCTTCCATTGGTGTTAATTGTAGATCAAAGTAAAATGAAGTCTTTGACAACTTCAATCTTTTCTCCATTTATCATGATGCTGCTTATTGGTCCAGTTGTGAGGATTTTTGTTTTCTCTATATTGAGGTGCAATCCATACTTCAGATTGTATTCTTCAATCTTCATGTGTAAGTTCTTAAAGTCATCCTCACTTTCAGCAAGCAAAGTTGTGTTGTCAGCAAATTGCAGGTTGTTAATGAGTCTTCCTCCAGTCCTAATGCCATGTTCTTCTTCTTATAATCCATCTTATTGGATTATTTGCTCAGCATACAGATTGAATAATTATCAAGGTGAAGGGATACAACCCTGACACACTCCCTTCTTCATTATAAACCATGCAGTTTCCCCTTGCTCTGTTCAAATGACAGCCTCCTGGTCTATGTACAGGTTTCTCATGATTACAATCAAGTGTTCTGGAATTCCCATTCTTCTCAATGTTACCCATAATTTGTTATGATCCACACAGTCTAACTCTTTTTTTCAAATGGCCAAACTTGGGGTCACCTACTTTGGTCATGTTGTTGTTGGTAAAGTAGAGGGTCAGTGAAAAAGTGAAAGACCCTCAATGAGATGGATTGACAAAGTGGCTGCAAAGATGGGTTTAGTCATAGCAAGGATTGTTCGGATGGCACTGCACTAGGCAGTATTTCATTCTTTTGTACATAGGGTAGCTATGAGTCAGAATCAAATCCTCAAAGACACCTAACAACAACAACAGCTAAATAAAGGTCCCTTTTTGACATGTAAATATCTAAGCATCTAATACTCCATTTGAAAAAATGGAAAGGCCCTTAATGAGACAAATTGACACAGTAGCTGCAACAATGAAATCAGGTATTGTGGGCATTGTGAGGCTAGAGCAGGACTGGGCAGTGTTTTGTTTTGCTGTACATAGGGTCACTATGAGTCAGAGCCGACTTGATAGCACCTAACAACAACAAGCACTCCTTTCTTCTAGGCATCTTTGGGGCTTATCCTAGTCCAAGCTATAACCTCTCTGAAGATAAGAGAAATTTTATTAGCCTTTCAGGTCAGAGAAACTAACTAGATAAATGGTTATAAAAATACTTCTTATGAATTGTGTAGATATCCGGGGGGAAGTGAAACAAGTATTCTCTAACTTTATAGCATATGTGTTTCTGTGGCTCAGGAGACTAGGGCTTTTTGCAGGAGCACTGAGAAATCCAAGAAAGTATTATTCTCCTACACTTATTGTGATCTAGCTTCATCTGACTAATAAAAAGGGTAAAAGTCAGATGTATTTGTGTAAAGAGTGTACTTAAAAATAGTGAAATATAAGCCTGGAAAGGTAGCCTGAGTACGTTTTTCAGAACCAAGAGCATCAGTATCAACGAAGAGTGTTACCACGACTTTAGTGGCCTCATTATCCAAATGCATCTACGTATCATTTCAAATACACCTACCAAGTGTCTGTTATGTCCAAATGTGAGGAAGGCTCAAAGCAGTAGTAAGAAGTCTGTGGTGAGGAAAAGGAACTTCCTCTGAATAAATTCTAAACAAGCCAGAGCCTCTAGAAGAAGCTGGGGACTCTGACTTCTTGAAATCTGACACAATCTTAGCACTGATCCCTTAAAGTAACTTAACTACATGGACCTGGCCCAGAATGTGCCGTAGGGGGACAAAAATCTCCGCAGGCCTGGCTTCTGCTGTCACTTCCATTGTCCTTTTCTATAGTGATGACCTCCAGCAGCTGTCATTAAAACTGACAGTAAATTGGTCCTGGAATTGAAAAAAAACAGAATTTTTTTTCTTAACTTATTAAAGGCTAAAGTAAAGCTGTGAAACTGAGCTTATGTGATTGCTTCATTAATTGAAATTAAATGGAGATCTAAATACCAGCTACAAATTTTTTCTAAATATAAATTCTAATCCAGGATTCAAGGGAATCTCAGATACTCTTGAGGAACCTGGGTTTTCCTAATATAAATCTTTGGTGCATTAATTGTCAAAGATTACTCCTTACATAAACAGAACAAAGTATAAAGTAATAATAACTTTATTCATAGCTTTTGTCTTTTCTTCTAGAATTTAGCTATCAACTCAGAGCCACAGGGGTCTGCCTTTAAAATCTTAGCATTCAGCCTTGAGATTATACTTGCTGATGAAAATAATGCTTGTCTCCCATGAAATCCATATCCTCAAAAGATTGAGGTAAATAAATGATAACTATTCATTATATCAATTGTACATTTCACTGTGGCAATTTCACATGATGTTTGTTTTTTCCTCACCTGTAATTTAGTTTGACATCTGGGAATGAATATCTGAAGCATGCCTAGTTCTTAATGGTGGTATAATTAAACTATTTGTAGGCATTGTGAATTTAATTGACATGTAAAAAATATGCTTATGGATGATAAGCAAATGCTCATTTCCATATCAAAAACTGAAAGTAAATAAGAAACTTTTTGCCTTACAAGTCTTTTGACAGAGCCTATTTCAATCGCTTAACTTATTTTTCTAATAATTATGTTATCAGAATAGGTTTGGCTTAAAATAAGAGTATTTATCTTAGCTGTGATAAGGATCTCAATGCTAAGTGATAAGCTGAAAACTGAATAGAAGAGAAGCTTATATAATTTAAAATCAGAAGCATAGAGAAATGAGGGCACATTAGAGGATATAGAGACACAAATAAGGGAAAGGATTTGCAAACAAACAAACTTTATTTTAGAGGGGAAGATTGAATCTATAACATCTCTCCCCCTTCCACTCCACTCAATATAATTATTAAGTGTCTCTGGTGTGGCTCAAATTCTGCATTTAATAGGTACATGTCATTGGGCACATCTGGGCACTCTCCAAGCCACAGTTTCTTAACATGTAAAACAGAAAGACATCCTTGACTTTTGTTTTCTCTCATTCATTAAAAGCAAATTACCCAGGAAATCTTTGTCAGGAAATTCTATTGACTCTACCTTCAAAATGTATCCATGTTGGTTGGTCCAGCACCCATCATCTCTCATCTGAGTAAGTCCGTACCCTTTTTCCTTGCCTGCTGCTTCCACTCTTGCTCCTATCTTCTAAACACAGCAGCCCAAGTGAACCTTGCAGTATTTAAGTCAAACTGTGCCATCTCTCTCCTCTAAATTCTCCAGTGATGCCTTCTCATTCAGAGTAAAAGCCTCTTTTGAAACACAGAGCACACACACATACACACAATCAGGAATGATAGCCAATTTTAGGATCAAATGAAAGAAGGAGGATCAGTAGTAACACTAGGAGTCTACAAAATATATTGTGATCTAGATAATGTTTTCATTTCCGTTAACACCATTACAGCATAGTGAACTGCATGATATATAGAAAATAAAGAAATATTATTACCTTTCAGTACTTGTGTGCCCCATGTGTGTCAGAGTAGAATTGTGCTCCATCAAGTTGTCAGTGGCTTATTTTTCAGAAGTAGCTTCCATGCCTTTTTCCCAAGATGCCTCTTGGTAGACTTGAACTACCAAACTGTTATTTAGCAGCTGAGCATGTTAACCATTTGCATCACTCAGAGACTACAGTAAAGAATGTGTGAAAGTTCCCAAATTCAGCACTTATTTCTCAATAAATGCTAGTTGATTTTGGATACCAAAGCCAGATACACTACATTTTATAGTTTGTTGTCAGTATTCTTCCATGTTTTCCAATTTTACTATTCTCTGACTATGACAAGCAAACTTTTTATATTAACTTAGTATTTCTGTTAACTTTTCTGAATGAGAAGGTGACTTTAGAGTATTAGGTATACACAGCCCTTCTCGTTTATAATTTAGTCTTCAGTGGTTTTGGTTACTGTAATAGTTGGAGCTGTGTGTCAACTTGGCTGGACCCCAGTTGTGGGTGGTTGTTGCCATGATGGGATCAGATGACTGAGTTCTGAGTGGCCGGTCTGCCCAAGAAGAGTTTCCCTAGGGGTGTGGCCTGCTTGCAATGATATTCCAAGGACAATCTGGAAGAACGGCATTCCGAACTACAGACTTCCTTGAGTGAGCGGCTCAC
>NW_006921692.1:9786725-9793907 GCF_000298275.1 Orycteropus afer afer
AGAGAGAGAGAGAGAGAGAGGAGATGTATACATGTATTTTTTCGTATGTGATTGTGAGATATGTACACATATATCGCCTCAAAAATTCCTCACAACTGGACCAATAAGCAACATTATGGTAAATGGAGAAAAAAATTGAAGCTGTCAATGATTTTATTTTACTTGGACATATAATCAACAACAATGGAAGCAGCAGTCAAGAAATTAGACATTTTGCATTGGGCAAATATGCTGCAAAAGACCTCTTTAAAGTGATAAAGAACAAAGATATAACTTTGAAAACTAAAGTGCACCTGACCCAAGCTACTATCTTTTCAATAGCCTCATATGCATCTAAAAGATATGTGGAAGATCATTCATTTGAATTGTGGAGTTGGAGAAGAATATTGAATATACTATAGACTGCCAGAAGAACCAATAAACTAGTCTTGGAAGAAGCACCGCCAGAATGCCCCTGTGGTAGTTATTGAGGTATTTTCCTGTCAGAGCAGCACTAGGTAAGCAAAACAGCTCCTTAGAAGCAAGATTGGCCCAACTTTCTCTCTAGTATTTTGGTCATGTTATTAGGAGAGATCAGTCCCTGGAGAAAGGTATCATGCTTGGTAAAGTACAGGGTTAGTGAAAAGGTAGAAAAACCTCAATGAGATGGATTGACACAGTGACTACAATAGGCTCAAGCATGGTAATGATTGTGAGAATGGCGCAGAACCGGACACTGTTTCATTCTGTCAGAAACAACTCAATGGCATCTAACAACTGTGTGTGTGTGTGTGTGTGTGTGTACATACACACATGGGATCTCTGGTGGCACAGTGCCTAAGGCATTTGACTGATAACCAGAAGGCTGGCGGTTCCAACCCACCAGCCAGTCCTTGTAAGGAAGGTTGGGCTATCTACTTCTGTTAGGATACTGCCTTGGAAACCCAAGGAGGGATCGCTCTGAGTTGGATCTGACTTGACAACAGTGAGTTTAGTTTTTGGTTTTATACACACACACACACACACACACACACACACACATATATATATATATATACCAAAAAAACAAACTCACTGCTATCAAGTTGATTCCAAATGATAGTGACCCAGGTTGGGTTTCCAAGGCAATGTATCTTTATAGAAGTAGATCACCCCACCTTCCTTCCATGGAGAAGCTGGTGGGTTTGAACTGCCAACCTTGTGGTTATCAGCGAAATACATTAGTCACTGAGTCACCAGAGCTCTTCATACATCTATATAGATATATACACAAACATATATATATATATTTGTGCATATATATGAAAAAGTAGATAACATATACTGTAGTGCTGTTAGTGCTGTTTTGAGGATTAGGGAAAATTTGATAATTTAACAGCCTTACTTCAATTTTGACTAGATATTTGTAAACTTTCCTTTTGTAAAGTATCATCCATCAGTCCATAATATTCTCTACTGCATATGTGTGTGTGTGTGTGTATGTATGTTGTTATGTGCTGTTGATTCGGACCCGACTCATAGTGACCCTTCCTTGGGTTTCCAAGGCAGTATACATACATATTGATGATAAAGTTGATGCTTTTGAGTTGTGGTGCTGGCAGAGAATGCTGAAAGTACCATGGACTGCTAAAAGAACTAACAGATCTGTCCTGGAGGAAATGCAGCCAGAATGCTCCTTGGAAGCAAGAATGGCCAGACTTCGTCTCACCTATTTTGGTCATGTTGTAAGAAGGGACCATTCCCTGGAGAAGGATGTCATGCTTGGTAGGGTGGAGGGTCGACAAAAGAGGGGGAGGCCTTCAACGAGATGGATTGACACGGTGGCTGCAATGATGGGCTCAAGAATAGCAGGGATTGTGGGGCTGGCGTGGGATCAGGCAGTGTTTCGTTCTGCTGTGCATGGGGTCACTATGAGTCGGAAACAACTCGACAGCACTTAACAACAACAACAACATACATACATATATATGTATGTATGCACACACAAGTTGAGATTACATGACTAAAGAGTATGTTTTAAGTATCCTTGGGGTCAACTCAAGGACATATATAAATATGTGTATCTATTCCTATCACCATAGGCATTAAATGAAAACTTTAACATACATGGCTGAAAATTATTTCTAAATCTGCCAACTCTTGCTTCTACTCCTCTTTAGTGATTATTTCTATTTCTCATAGGTTACAATTTGACAGCTAAATCTTAGCCTTTTTAAATTGTCAACATGTTAGTTTTAGTTTGTTGCTTGTAGAGTTTTTCACATTTTAACATTGATGATTGATTTGACCCCAGGGCACTGAGGTCCAAATTTTTGTCTTAATAAAAACTCCTTCTAACAATATGATATTTTGGAGTCTATCATTACTTACAAACTATACAAAAACAGGTTGTCATAACAACCAGAGTTTAGCGGCTTAGTGTTCCAGATTTTCAGATTTAATTTATATACCTAAATAATATCATCTCTCTGCATTGCTTTAAACCACTTCTAAATTAACCAAAAAGATTACATGAAAGGAAAGTGTTTAAGGAATTTCCTGTAAATAAATAAATAAATATAATTAAGGTATTATGTCAACTTGGCTGGGCCTGATTGAGTGGCTGAGTAGCTGGATGAGCTGGATGTAGTATTCCCCATGATGAGACTGGTAATCAACCCCAAGTTAGAATCTACTGTGAACAGCTGAGTAGATGCCTTAAGAATATGATCTGCTTCCAGTATATAAGAAGAAGCTTTGAGGAAGGTCTGGAGCTTCTTGGCACGTCTGGATCCTGCATTTGGCCAAGTCATCAGTGAGTTGCCTGCCATGTTTTTTGCCGATCTTAAGACTGTTTCTAGACTTGAACTAGTGGCCTACAGTGTTGCTTGATAATCTTTGGACTGTGCCATTTTACTTATTGACCCTGAGATTGTCAGCCTCAGCAGCCAGCAGCTGCCTGAGTTAAGAGAAGCCTGCAGCTCCAGTGGGCCGGGAGCAAGAGGCAGACCTGAAACCCAAGGTTGAGGGGCCTTCACCCAGCCCCTAGGGTTGGACTTCTAGCCTCCAAAACTGTGAGACAATAAATCCCTGTTTGTTAAAGCCACCCATTTGTGGTACTTTCTGTTACAGCAACACTAGAGAACTAAAACAATGTATGTATTACATATGTGTATATATTTAAATACATACATCTGTATAACTCACTGTGATGTTTGGAGCTGTGTATCAACTTGACTGGACCAAAATTCTGTGTGGTTTAAGCAATTGTGATATGGGTTATTCCCATAATGGGATCGGATGTATATGTTTTGAGCAGCCAATCCATTGAAGGGATTTCCTCTAGGGGTGTGGCCTGCTTCCAATATATTTATGAACACCCTGGGAAAAGACACACTCTTGGACCAGGATCCTGTTGTGCTGCCTACATCTGTCCATGAGCAAACAACCACCACTTGGCCTGAAGATTTTGGATTTGTCATTCGTTGGAGTCAACAGCCAGTATGCTGCCTGCCAACCCTGAGCTTGTCAGCCTCTGCAGCTGTGTAAGTAGGGAAAAGCCTCCAGCCTGATGTTTGATCCAAGAACTTGGGACTTGCCAGCTTCTATAAGTGTGTGAGCCATTTTCCTAACATAAATTTTTCTTTCTCTATATGTATATATAAGCTTTACTGGTTTTGTTTCTCTAGAAAACCCAATCTAACACATTCGGTACCGAGAGAGTGGGGTGCTGCTCTGACAGATACCTTAAATGTGGAAACAGGAGTGGAGTGCATCCTTGACCTGAGACCCTGACAGAGAGACCCTGGTATGCAGCATGAGAGATGGCAGCAGCAGACCCGAGAGCCCAGCATGAGAGAAGGCAAAAGCAGAGTTGAGAGACCAGCATGAGAGACAGCAGGAGCAGAGCCCAGAGACTGGCATTAAACAGTAACAGGCTTACCAGCCCACAGAGGAGAAAGCTGGGTGCCACTGGTAGGCAGATTCCTGGTGGAGTGGGTTGCCTTCAGGCATTAATTGGTAGAAAAGACAAGCATGAAATAGAGTAGCAGGTTGGCCTGCCTAGGAGCAAGAAAGCTAAATGTCCTTTGGGGCTGGAAGATTCTGGCATAGTGGGTTGCCTTTAGCATTAATCAGCAGAAGCAGAGAGACCAAGGAAATGGGAAGCAGAGCTGCCTCAGCCTCACGAGTGTGAGCCATTTTCCTGTGGTGGAACCACCACAGCACCCTAGGTTTCAAAGACCCAGACCTTCGCCAACTTGGTTCTGGAGTGTGGGGTTGCTCGTTCATGTGAGCTAGTGGGATGGAGTCATAGCTGCTGCCCAAGAGTGAGGGGGCAGGGCTGCCATGCCCAAGAGGGAGAGAAATGAGGTCTGCCAGGCCAAGGGGTTGAGATTGCCACTCAGGAACTAAGGGATTGGAGTCACCCAGTGAAGAGATCCATACAGATACCACCCACTGAAGATCTGTACAGGTGCCAAACTGACAAGGGGTGGAATTGTGGTGGTTAAGTGTGTCAACTTGGCTAGGCCTGGTTGAGTGGTTGGACAGTTGGATGTAGTTATTCCCCATGGTGAGACTGGTAATCAGCTCCATGGTGGAATCTACTGTGAGCAGCTGAGTAGCTGCCTTAGGGATGTGGTTTGCTTCCTGTATATAAGAAACAGCTTTGGGAATGGTCTCTAGCTTATGGCATGCTTGAACCCTGCATGTACCTGTGTCATTATTCAGCAGCCTGCCATGCTCTGCCAACCTTGGGACTTACAGTGGACTTGAATTAATGGCCTGCTGTGTGGTTTGGTAACATTGGGACTGTGCCATTTTATTTGTCAACCTTGGACTTGTTAGCCTCAGTAGCCAGTAGCTGCCTGAGTAAAGAGCTGCCTCTAGCTTCAGTGGGCCAGGAGCAAGAGGCAGAGCTGTAGCCCAAGGTCGAGGGGTTTCATACAGCCCCTAGAACCTGGCACTTTGAACTTGGACTTAAAGCCTCCAAACTGTGAAAGAATAAACTTCTGTTTGTTAAGGCCATCCCATTTGTGGTATATTCCTGTCAGAGCAGCACTAAGAAACCAGAAAACTCACCTTCTCCCCCTCATAACTGTGAGCTCAAATTTGGCTCATTCTTCAAGACTCAGACTCCAGAAAATTGTCTTAGAAACACGAGATTCCCTTCTCTCCCATTCTCTCATAGCTTTTTTTTTGGAGCCTATTTTCCAACAACTATGGTATCCTAATTGGTACTCAATTTATGTTTGTAAGCATCCGTCTTTACGCTGGGTTCCAGCACTCTGGAAAGATGGAGAATGCCATTTTATTTTTCTTAGTTTTTCTCTCAAAAACCATTACTATGTACCTTATACATAGTAGGAATTATATTGGATATTATGTGAAATGAATAAAATATGTTTTTGTCAAGCAGCTTTTTGGGAAGGGCACATAGAATTGTGGACTGACATTTATGCTCTTTGATGGAGTACTGACATATCTATGTACATACACAAATGGGGCTGCTTTCAACTTTAGAGTTCAATATTCATCTTATTAAATATTAAAATTAGCTCTCTGTAGAGTACTGCCTTTAACTGTCATTTGATTAACTGTACTATAAAGTTATTTTATAATGCCAGAGAAAGTGCTAAGTATTCAAAGTATCAAGAGACTCTATCACAGGTCTTAGAATGCAGAGGCATTTAGATTTTAAAACTAAAATTAAATTAACTGTGGAGATAGAGATTCCAAAAAACACTTTTCACAATAGCTGGCTTCTTTTTCTTCTTCTTTTTAAATAATACTTTATTGAGTTTTTGGTGGGTGTTTACACAGTAAGGTAGTTCCTTGCTTGACAATTTCCACTCACATTGTTCAGTGACAATTGTTACATTTATCACAATGTGTCAACATTCTCTTTGTGTTCTCTTTGTTCCATTTCCAGTACTCTAGCTTCCCTACTCCCTCATATTCTCATTTTTGCTTTTGAGAAATCATTGATTTTTGGTCTCATACTGATGGTTTTGGTCTCATACCAATCTAATGAGTAATATACTTTATTTTGTGTGTCACTCTACTATCTTGCTAAAGGTGATGTAAGGGGATATGTTCTGTTCTAGGTTTAAAGAGTGTCTCAGAGTGACAATCTCAGAGTGTCCTCTGTTTTCTGCTTTTCCAATTTGTCTCTCTCTTTTTTTTTTTTTTTTAATAAGAATTGAGTTCTGCTCCACATTTTTTTTTTTTTTCCCATTCTATCCAGGACCAATTATTGTGGCCCCAGTAATAGCTGACTTCTTTAAGATTTTTCTACCTGGTTTCTTGTTCTGAGTCACAATGGAAAGTCCAATTTTTCTACATTTTTCACATGTACACAGTAAAACAGCATTGCTGTTAAAAAAAACTGCACAGCTATCACAACTCCATTCCTGAGTTAGGACAACTAAGGCAACTAAAACATTATTTTCCTTATTTTTTTATTCTTTTTTATTTATTCTTAAATATCTCACACTGAATATTCTATCCTTCCATTTTTAATTTCTTAACCCTGATTGAGCCCTAATATATGTATTCTCAGATTACTGCCTCCCATGTTATTTTTCTGGCCCTTCGGTGCTCTTCTTACTAGGCCATCTGTCAGGTTGTTGCAAGCATAATATTGCTTAAAATTGCTAAAGGGCTACAGCCTATTATCAATCCTAAACCATAAGTTGTCACATCAGTCTTTCTACTGCCCCACCCTCATGTCCTTTCCTCTTTGTCACACACCATCTATCTAGTCTCATTTTAGGGTACTCAATCAAACCAATGGCCTTTTTTTAATATATATATAGTACCTGAAATCTTACTTATTCTCCAGTCTTCAACTGTGTTCATACTCTTCTGTGTGGTTGGAATGCTCTGATTTAATTCACTTCAACAAACATGTATTGGGTACCTACTATTTCTTCATTCACTGTTAGGTACTGGAGACACAAAATTCAAGCATACAGTAGTTGCCCTCAAGGCTAGTTCATTATTTCAATCTTTGTTTGTCAATCCTTTTGACTTATGTCAAAATGCTATTTACTTCTGAAGAAAAAAATTCTGATTCATCTCATCTGCCACTGCACACTCTCTTCCTTCATTTTCCACAGTTGTTCAATTGTACCATATCATCTGTAACTTTAGTCCAGACTGTCTCTGGGAAATGCTTTGACTATGCTGTAACTGGGGTGAATAGTCCTATTTCCTAAAATA
>NW_006921692.1:9794507-9799256 GCF_000298275.1 Orycteropus afer afer
AGCTCTGGTAGCATAGTGCCTAAGGCACTTGACTGCTAACCAGAAGGCTGGCGGTTCAAACCCACCAGCCACTCCTCAGAAGGAAGATGGGGCACTCTAATTCCATAGTGATACTGCCTTGGAAACCCAAGGAGGGGTCGCTATGAGTCGGGTGTGACTCAATGGTATGTAACAACAACATTTCATTTCTTAGCTGTTTTTATTCCTTTCCTTTGGCTCCTTTATTAATTTTTTTTTTCCAGCCAAATCTAGCTTTCCTTGGGCATCTTGTAATTTCAAAGTGTGGTGTAGTAAATTGCCTGGTATGGCTTTTCTAGCCATAAGTCTTTGCAAATTTAGTGGTGGAATTTGCTGTAAGCAACTGAGGAGCTCCTGATTGTAAATATTATCCACCTGGGGTATTTCTGTTGGGAGTGGCACAAAACAATGTTCTGGGAAGTTCACGCTCAGGTGCTTGGAATTCTGATGTTATAATTGGCTAGTTTGGCCACTCTGCCAGACTCAAGAGGAAGCCTCCTAGAGGCAGAACTCTCTGACTGCTGGCTGAGAAGAACATGCTTCTGAGAGAAACGCACTCCTAGGAGAAACATGCGCCTGAGAGACACGTGCTCCTGAGAGACACATGCTCCTGAGAGACACATGCTGCTGGGAAAGAGATGCAAGAGACACACATTGCTGAGAGAGACACATGGGGACACACACTGCTGGGAGAGAGACTGTGAGAGACTGTTGGCTGAGAGATGGTGGGCTGAGAGACTGAGCGTTTTTCCTGAACTTGAATTGTAACCTGGTGCTTCCCTAATAAACCCCATAATCTGTGAGTTCTGTGTGGCCACTGCAGTGAATTATTGAACCCAGCAGAAAGGTGGTGAGTGCAGCAGGAGGAACGGTTTGTGTCAGGGTTGGTGAAAGGGCTGGAGGGAGGCAGCGTGTCCGGCTTTGCAGGAATAGGCCTTGGGCTACTGATGGTGATTCAGTCTTCCTCTTGTGGGGTTGGAGGAGGTCAGAAGATGTGGCCTCCTTGCCTCTTTAGCACAAAGATTGTTTTGTCTTTTACTTCTATTTTTTTTTTTTTTTCCTGTTTAGTCAACTCTTGTTTTTTTCCTCACTTCTAAGTTTGAATTTCTAACTTAAAGTTTGTTTGTTTTGGTGTGTGTGTTTAATATCTGCAAATGTTGGTTTAAGGACATTTAATTCAAACTGGATTTTGCTAAATTTCTTCTGATTCTAGGTTGGTGTTTATTGGAGGAAGAATTTTCATCAGCAGAAATATTGTGAATCTAAATTTTTGTTTTCAACTAATAGTAATTTTATTATGAATGTCATCAGTCACATGTTACTTGTTCTGAAAATTTCTTTTCCCATACTAGTAATACAATTATATGCAACTAGGGTGAGAGCTTGAGGTCACTTACCAGGTTTCTCAAGGAGCCCTGGTAGCACTAAGAGTTAAGTGCTTGTCTGCTAATCAAAAGTTTGGTGATTCAAACACACCCAGAGGCTCTGGGGAAAAAGATTTGGCAATCTGCTTCCATACAGATTATACAAAAGAAAACCCTGAGGCAGTTCTTCTCTGTCAAGTAGGGCCTCTATGAGTTAGGATGACTTGATGACACCCAACAACAACAACAAAGTTCTTGGTTCAAAAGCACTCTCTTCTTTTGATAGAATAAAATACTATGTTTTTAATCAATGTTGTACTTACTTTGATGGGAGAGTGCTTGGTATGTATGCTGATTTTGTGATTCTTTTTTGTTTCTGCAAGACTGTTAATTTCTTCCTCATTTCCATTTCTTCCTTTACCACCAAGTCTTCAAATGTACATTCTTGTGACACTTGCATCTCCTGAGAAGTTGTGGTTTTCTGAAATTGCTGTATGGGTTCTGCTCATTTTCAAATTCTTTCCTTTCAACATTCTAGTGGCCAGTTCTCTGATCTATAAGATCTCAGCCAGTTCTCAATATTTTCCCCCTCTGAGTGAGACGTGTTTTTGGAAGGTGATTTCAATTGTATCCTATCATCTCATTTCTACCTATACTTCACATTCATATCCCCCTCAAACCCACTCCATCATCATCTCTGCTTAATTCTCCCCTTGGATTTAGGTTCTGGACCCAAGTGTGCTGATGTGAATGTTTATTTCCTTTCTTACGAGGAGTTCTGGTAGTGTAGTGCCTAAGGCACTTGACTGCTAACCAGGACGCTGGTGGTTCAAACCCACCAGCCACTCCTCCAAAAGAAGGTTGGGCAATCTATTTCCTTCATGATATTGACTCAGAAACACAAGGAGGAGTCACTATGAATTGTGTCCAACTTGATGGCACATAATAACAACAACAACAATTATATTAAAGGCATAGGATATGGTGAATTTGCTTTCTTTGGAGACCAACATGTTTCTTGGAGAACATATGAGAAAATTTAGATTTAGGAGGGTCTCTTTTTTCTATGGTAATCTGCAAGTATTTAGAATTCCCTTTTTAAAATAGGCAATTAATGTTAAATCCCATAACATTGCAAGCCACAGTCTTTACTCATCAGAAAGTATTGTTGGTACTATAATTAAGAGCTATGTTCTCAAAAGCACAGCTTTGGAAATTTGGCAATATTTGGGAAATTCAGATTATCTTGTGTTCTGGTTATCTAGTGCCACTCTGACAGGATTATATCACAAATGGGATGGCTTGAACAAACAGGAGTTTATTCTGTCACAGTTTGGAGGCTTTAAGTCTGAGTTCAAAGTGCTAGGCTCTAAGAGCTGAGTGAAAGCCCTTCAACCTTGGACTTCAGCTCTGCCTCCTGCTCCTGGCCCACTGAAGCTGGAGGCTTTTCTTACTCAGCTGCTGGCTGCTGAGGCTGACAAGCCCAAGGTTGATAGGTAAAATAAGGCACAGTCCCAATGTTACCAAACCACATGACAGACCATTAATTCAAGTACATTAAAAGTCCCAAGATAAGCAGAGCATGGCAGGCTGCTGAACAATGACATGGCTACATGCAGGGTTCAAGCATGCCATAAGTTAGAGACTATTCCCCAAGGGTTCTCCTTATATGCAGGAAGCAGATCACATCCCTAAGGCAGCTACTCAGATGCTCACAGTAGATTCCACCAAGGAGATGATTACCAGTTTCTTCATGGGGAATACTACATCCAGTGGCCCAGCCACTCAACCAGGCCCAGCCAAGTTGACACACAAACTTAACTACCACATCTTGTTATTCAATTAGTAAGTTAAATAATGATATCCAAGTTACACAGAATTAGTGCTGCTACACTGAGTGTATTACAATGCACTAAGTCTGTTTCTACTGGAGAGAAAATTCATGGCTTCCCAAAAAATATACATATACAGACAGAAGGATTTTCATAAGGAACATGATAGCTGAAAAAGTAAACTATGAATACTGAACCATATTTTGTAGGTCAAAAATGTGAAATATTGGTAATTTCATATGGTTCAACATAATATGTACTCTGTGATTGATTACAGTAGTTAACATGAAGGGTTGACCATGGATTTATATTCCCCACCATTCCCGCCAAAAAAAAAAAAAAAAAAATGCACTGTCATCAAGTCAACTCAAAAAGTCAGACTCATACCAACCCTATAGGACAGATTAGAGCATCACTATAGGGTTTCTAGGCTATAATTCTACATAGAAACAAACTGCCACATCTTTCTCCCACAGAGCACTGACCTTTTGGTTATCAGTCAAGGTATTTAACCAGTGAACCCCTAGGGCTCCTTCCCAAATATTTCCCAGTAAATATTTTCATAGATAGGACAGAATTGCATGTAGGAAATTGTATTGATACTATTAAACTGAGCAAATTAGGCTCAAGTTCAGTAAGTTTATCACTATATAAGCGTGTAGCATTTATCATCTTCCATTCCTCTTTAGGGAGTTTGGCATTACACAGAGACCTTTCTGAATTAAAAAAAGAAAAAAAAAAACTTCACTGCCATCTAGTCAATTCTGACTCATAGTCACCCACTTTGGGTTTCTGAGGCAGGAAATCTTTACAGAAATAGATTGTTCAGTCTCCTTCCACAGAATGGCTGGTGGGTTTGAACCACCAACCTTGTGGCTAGTGGACAAATGCCTTAGGCACTATGCCACCAGAGCTCCTTTCTGAATGCATTCTCCATATTCTTCAAGATGCTATTAAATTCAAATAGTATTCAGTCAGCATTTATTCATTCATTCATACCTTCCCTCATCTATCAAAAAAACAAACAAATAAACAAAAAAACACAGGCTGAAGTATTAAGTATGTTTATGAAGCAGGGAGTGTACCCAAGACTATGTACAGGGTTGGCAGACAATGGTCCTAGAAGTGTATTTGTATGATCTGTATTCCCAGATGCATAGTAGAGCTGACAAGGGACAAGGTTGTAGTGACTTCTTGGTCACAGTCAGCTACCCGGAGGGACCAAGTAGTTGAACTTGTGGGCTTGGGACCATAGCCACAGGTGGAATCAAGCTCAATTGGCATAATATACTACACGAAACATTGTTCTACCTCCTACTTTAGCAAGTAGCAACTGGGATCTTTAAAGCTTGCAAGCAGTCATCTAGATGAAATGATGGGTCTCTCCTCACACAGAGCAAAGAAGAATGAAGAAAACCAATGATTCATGGAAACAATTAGTCCTAGTGACTGGTATACCACGTGATCTGCAGCCTATACGTCTATGAGACCAGAAGAACTAGATGGTACCCGGCTACCACTGTCAACCACTTGGA
>NW_006921692.1:9799832-9803386 GCF_000298275.1 Orycteropus afer afer
CTTCTATATGGAAAATGAATTTGCTCTTCAAACTTTTACCCTAATCACAATTAAAAAAAAAAAAAAAAACAACAACAACACTTACTGAAAAACTAGTATTTACCAAGCATGATATTAAGCTTTAAAATCCAGGGGGTAAAAAAGGAAAAAAGAAGAAAATCAATACAAAACTTATTCTAAATGATATAGGCACCTGTCTTAGTTTCTTCTTATTGTTGTTGTTATGTGCCATTGAGTCAGCTCTGACACATAGTGACCCTATCTATGTACAACAGAATGAAACACTGCCTGGTCATCTGCCATCCTTACAATCCTTGCTATACATAAGCCCCTCCTCGAAGCCACTGTGTCAATCCATCTCTTGCGGGACTTTCCTTTTTTTTCCTGATCTTCCACTTTACCAAGAATAATAGCTTTCCCCAGGGAATGGTCCCTTCTGACAACATGACCAAAGTAGAAGAGACAAAGTGTGGCATTCTTGCTTCCAAAGAACATTCTGGATGCATTTTTTTTTCCAGAGCAGGTTTGGTCCTTCTGCTGACGTCCATGGTACTTTCAGTATTCTACACCAGCACCACAACTCAAAAGCATCAACTCTTCTTCAGTCTTCCTTATTCATTGTACAGCTTTCACATGCATATGAGGCTATGGAAATACCATGGCTTGGGTTAGGCACACTTTAGTCTTTCAAAGAGACATCTTTTCTCTTCAATACTTTAAAGAGGTCTTTTGCAGTAGATTTGCCCAGGGCAATACAACATCTGATTTCTTGACTACTGCTTCCATTTGTGTTGATTGTAGATCCAAGTAATATGAAATCATTGACAACTTCAATCTTTTCTCCACATATCTTGATGCTGCTTATTGGTCCAGTTGTGAGGATTCTCATTTTCTTTATCTTGATGTGTAATCCATACTACAGACTGTAGTCTTTAATCTTCACCAGTAAATGCTTCGAGTCATCTTCACTTTCAGCAACCTAGGTTGTATCATCTGCAAATCACAGGTTGTTAATGAGTCTTCCTTCTATTCTGATGCCATGTTCTTCTTTTTGGATTATTTGCTCAGCATACAGATTGAATATGTATGTTGAAAAGATACAACCCTGATGCACACCGTTTCTAATTTTAGCCCATACAGTGTCCACTTGTTCTGTTCAAATGACAGCCTCCTAGTCTATGTACAAGTTCCTTGTGACCACAATTAAGTGTTCTGTAATTCCTATTCTCAATGTTATCCATAATTGGTTATTGATCCCCACAGTCAGATGGTTTTGTATAGTCAAAGAAACACAAGTAAACATCTTTCTAGTATTCTTCGCTTTCAGCCAAGATCCATCTGACATCAGTAATGATATCCCATTGAACATCCTCTTCAGAATGCAGCTTGCATTTCTGAAAGTTCCCCATCAATATACTTCTGCAACCATTTTGAATTATCTTCAGTAATATTTCACTTGCATGTGATATTAATGAAATTGTTCAATAATTTCCAATTTCTGTTGGATGACTTTTCTTTGGAATGGGTACATAATGGATCTCTTTCAGTCAGTTGGCCATGTAGCTGTCTTCCAAATTTCTTGGCATAGACACATAAGCGCCTCCAGTGTGACATATCCATTTGTTGAAACATCTCAATATGTATTCTATCAGTTCCTGGAGCCTTGTTTTTTGCCAATTCCTTCAGTGTAGCTTTGACTTCTTCCCTAGTACCATTGATTATTGATCATATGCACCTCATGAAATGGACGAACATCAAGCAATTCATTTTTTACCGTGACTGTGTATTCCTGCCATCTTCTTTTGATTTTTCCTGCACCATTCAATATTTTGACTATAAAATCTTTCATTATTGCAACTTGAAACTTGAATTTCTCCTTCAGTTCTTTCAGCTTGAGAAATGCTGAGTTTGTTCTTCCTTTTGGTTTTCTAACTCCAGGTCTTTGCACATTTCTTTACAATAATTGATTTTGTCTTTTTGAGCTGCTCATTAAAATCTTCTGTCCGGCTATTTTATCTTGTCATTTCTTCCATTTGTTTTAGCTATTTCCCATTCAAGAGCAATTTCAGAGTTGCTTCTGACATCCATTTTGGTCTTTTTTCCATTTCTGTCCTTTTAATCACCTTTTGCTTTCTTCATGTATGATGTTCTTGATATCATCCCATAATTCACCTGGCTTTGGTGTACAATGCATCAAATATATTCTTCAAATGGTCTCTAAGTTTGTGTGGGATGTAATCAAGGTCATATTTCAGCTCTCATGGACTTGTTTTAATTTTCTTGAGCTTCAACTTGAACTTGCATATGAAATATAGATGATCTGTGTGATAGTTGGGGTTGTGTGTCAACTTGGCTGGAGCACAATTCTGACAGATTTAAGCAGTTGTGATGTCTAAAGTCAGGAAAAGATCATGATGAGATCAGATGTGTATGTTTTGAGCAGACATTCCATTGAAAGGGAGTTTCCCTAGGAGTGTGGCTTGCTTCTAATATATATATATATATAGAGAGAGAGAGAGAGAGACATCCTTGGAAAATGAGAGAATCTTTTGTGGATCTGGAACATGTTGTGTTGCCTACAACTGCAGTGAGTAAACAATCCACCATTCAGCCTGGTAATTTTCAATTTGTCATCCGCTGGAGTCAACAGCCAGTATACAGCCTGCCAATATTAAGCTCATCAGCCCCTTAAGCTGTGTGAGTCAGGAAAAGCCTCCAGTTTGATGTTTGACCCAAGAACTTGGGACTTGCCAGCTTCTATAAGTGTGTGAGCTATTTTCCTAAGATAAATCTCTCTCTATATATATATAATCTTTACTGGTTTTGCCTCTCTAGAGAACTCAGCCTAACAGTTTTGGGACCAGGAGTGCGGTATAGTCTGATATGGCTACTTAGTGCCACTCTGACAGGAATGATTCCCACCACATCTCCATTTTATTTGCCTATTAGGCCTGTGCAAAAAGTAGATGCATCTTGGAGAATGACAGTAGATTATCGTAAACTTAATCAGGTGGTGACTCCAATTGCAGCTGTTTTTTCTGATGTGGTTTCATTGCTTGAACAATTAGTACATATCCTAGTACTTTGGATGCAGCTATTAATCTGACCAATGCCTTTTTCCTCAACACCAGTTTCAAAGGACCATCAGAAGCAGTTGTCTTCAGCTCGCAAACCAACAACATACTTTCTTTCTTTTTTATTTTTTTTTTAAATTGTGATTTGGGTGAAGATTTACAGAGCAAATTCACTTCCCATATAGCAGTTCACATATACTTTGTTTCATGATATTGACCACAGATTACCACAATGCAACAGCTACCCTCCCACTTCTTCCTCATAGTTACCTCTGCCCTGTGTCCATCCCTCCATGGACTACTGCCCCCTGAGCTGTCTCCGTGTCCATAAGCAGCCCTTATTTCTCCCATGATTGTTCTCTCCAAGGAGTGTATCTACCTGAGGTAAATGTTCAACTCATATGCCTGTGTTTTGTTTGGCTGGAAAAGACAGGTGGGGGTTCCATTCCAGAACTGAAGGGCAGTTAGGGGCCATATTCT
>NW_006921692.1:9826389-9846947 GCF_000298275.1 Orycteropus afer afer
GGAAATGACTCAATGACACTTAACAACAACAATATGGAAAATGAATGTGCTCTGTAAACTTTCACCCAAATCAGTGAAAAAAAAAAAATTTCCATCTCCAAAATCAACCATAAATCACTTAAATCATATAGTCACTAATAGTACTTCCCTGCATTAATGTACCTATTTAGAAAGTGAGAATCTTCCTTCTGATCTATTTAATAGCAATGTTAGAGCTAATCTTAGTATATATAGTTGTAGCTGACATTGTCCTTTGCCTATCCAATGACAGCTTTCTTGTTTCTGGTAGCATCCTGATTTTTTCCAGAGTTTACTTTTCCCACACCACAGCTTGGAAGGAAATACTAATTGGTCAAATCTAATGACTGTCATCCTCTGCCCCTTGCTAGTGTTCTGGCCAATGATTGGTGAGGTATAGTCTGCTGATAGAGTTCAAAGAATTTTTTAACTTGAAATGGTAATTTGTGTTGCTGAATATCAATTCTGTATGGGATGCCTGGAGCAGTAGGTGTCATAACAATAAATGAAATAGCTTGGGAAGAACATGTGGTGGAAGGGAGATCAGGAAGATGGGGGCCCTTAAAACTGAGTTTTACTTTTTGTTATATAATAAATCCATTTCTGTCATTTCCCATCACGGTGACCTCATGTGTTATAGAACTGCTCCATAGTGTTTCCTTGGCTGTAATCTTTAAGGAAAGGTTCTTTGGTGGCATAAAGTATGCAGCTGCTAACCAAAAGGTTGGTGGTTCAAATCACCCAGCAGCTCAATGGGAGAAACGCCTGGCCATCTGCTCCTGCAAAGATTACAACCTACAACACTCTATGAAGCAGTTGTCACATATGAAGCAGACAGCCAGGGCTTTGTTCCATGGTGCCATTGGGTAGGTTTGAACCCCTTACCTTTAGGTTAATAGCCAAGTGTAAACTGTTTTAAATCTTTCAATTCTTTAAGTTAGTGCTTCTCAAAATGCTGTTCTGAAACAAGACAAGGAACAAATGCCAGAATGTAAATTACTATGTTCTTTCCTTCAAGAAATTTTTTACTACAAATAAAAAAAAAGAAGTAACTAAAGTGTTGTTGATATTATAGTTAAATTACATTCTGGCTCAAGTTGCTATCTCAATGAGCCTGTGACAACTGAATTATTTCAACATATTTACCTTGGGCTGGAGAATCAAATCCAAGATTATCTTAAAAAAAACTTGTATATACTCTGAATACATTGAAACATTTTGTTGTATAAACTAAGAGGCTAAATTTGGTCTTTTAGGTAATTTTATCATTCTTGGTTTCAATAAATAAATGCAAAACGGCTTTAGGGTCAACAAAATGCCTCACTTGCATGTTTGAACTAAGTATTTGATGGCAGAAATGTAAAGAAATTTGCATAAATTTAGACATACTTTCATAATCAATACTCACAAGTTAGATACTACCATTTAAAAACCAGTGTAGGCCATGTGATCCTCAGCCTATGTGACTATGAGAACAGAACTAGATGGTGTCCAGCTACTACTGTCAGCCACTTAGAGGGGGAATCTATGTAGGAGATCCTAGATAGAGTGGGAGAACAATGTGGAACAAAACTCAGAATCATTTAAAAAAAAAAAAAAGGACGAGGTTTGCTGGTATGATAGAGCCTGATTTAACCACTGACACTATGGACCCTAGCTGCTCTTCAGGTCTGGAATTGAATCCACTCCTGTGGCTTCCAGCCAAACATAAGACAGGCATATGAGCTGAAAATTTACATTAGGTAGATATACTTCTTAGATGGATCAATCATGGAAGTATTGCACAGGGAGACAGCTGGGGGGGGGTGTGCAGGAGTGCATGGAGGAAGGCCACAGGGAAGAGGTAACTATGGGGTGGAAAAGGGAGGGGAGCTGTTGAATTGTTATAAATTGTAGTCAATGTCATGAGACAAAGTAATGTGAGCTGCTGTATGGAAAGTGAATTTGCTCTGTAAACTTTCACCTAAATCACAATAGAGAAAAATGTAGGGAAAATATCTGCATATATGTGTATACATACACACACACACATACACACACGAAACTAACATTTTTTGAAGATTTTTCCTGTACTGGCTTTTAAAAACTTGAACCAATACTTAAAAGCTCAGATTTTCTTGAAAAAATACCCTACATAGAAGCATGTGCCTAGTGAAACTGGAGTTTTATGGCCTCTACTTACAAAATGTATTTAGAACCAGCTACTTTAACCCTTCTTTCTTATGGGGTAAAGAAGCCCCTGAGCTTACTACATGGCAGACAGGGGAGATTTTTCTCATTAGTGTACTGTCCTCAAATACTTAAGAAGACAAATTCAATAAACCAGAAAATGTTCTAGCTAGACATGCTTTCTAAGTTCTTTGATTCTTGATGTATTTCAAAAATAAATAAATAAAGATTTTAAGTTAAACTAGAGATTAAGTATTTCTATATACCTTACTGGGAGCTCTGGTAGCATAGTGCCTGAGGCACTTGACTGCTAACCAGAAGGCTGGAGGTTCAAACCCACCAGCCACTCCTCGGAAGGAAGAGGGGGTAATCTACTTCTGTAGTGATACTGCCTCGGAAACCCAAGGAGGGGTTGCTATGAGTCAGGTCCGACTCAATGGCACATAACAACACAACAACAACATATACCTTACTGAATCTCAAAACAACACATTAATATCACAATACAGCACACACTGCCATCAAGTCGAATCTGACTCCTAGTGACCCCTCCTTGTGTTTCTGACGTGGTACCATGATGGAAGTAGATTGCCCAACCTCCCTTTCAAGGTGTGGCTGGTGGATTTGAACAACCAGCCTACTGTTTAGCAGTAAAATGCCTTAGACACTACAACACCAGAGGTCCCCTTCACATTAAGATCGGTGAACCAAAAAAGCAAACCAGCTATCAAGTCAATTCTGACACATAGTAACCTCACATGTGCAGAGTATAATAGCTCCATAGGGTGTAAGATGACCACATTTTGGAGGCAGACTGCCAGGCCATTTTCTGAGGCACCTCTGGGTGGGTTCAAGAGTTTAATGATTTGTTATTCAAGAGTTTAATGATTTGTGAAGGTATTGTCCTCATTTTATCCAAGACTTGATACAGGTAAATCTGCAATTAATGACAAAGGGAAGATTTCAACCCAGAATTCGAAATCGCTCAACCCTCAACACTATTGTGTCTACTTTTTCCAAAGGCAGAAAACCATAGTGATCCACAGAAAAATGACACCTGATTCGTCACTGCACAATCACAGACACATAAGCACAAGTCTATCTGAGCAAAGACAGGGGATATATCCACATATAGGTAGTTGCTAGGTAGTTTCTGAAAAATCTAAACATAGGTTCCAGCACATATGCTGAGAGAATAGACAAAATTTAAGGTTCTAGCATATCAACAGTTTTATACTAGGTCCCAAGAGGAAATCCAGTGGTAGGTTGAGGACTGCCCTAGGCAGCTATTTAGTTCCATGAAGAGATATTGAACAACCCAAAATAGTATTTCAAGAATTCAGAAATAAAATTTTCACACGTATATTCTGGTATTTAAACATTGACTTTGAAACAGTACAACACTCACTCTCACCAGAGTTTGGAAACCCAGCAGACCACCAATTTGTGACCTCTGCTTCACTGTATTCTTTGTTAACACCAGCGACATTACAACCCTAATCAGCATGGGATTCAAATATTCAGAAACTAATTTGTTTTCTCTGCCTAATACAAAACCATAGGGACTAAGTCATTAGAGTTTAAATGGTAAGCAATATGGAGCTTCTAATATTTCACTAGGCATTGTAAAATAAATTTGATTCATTGATACAATTACAAATCAGAGCCATCTCTCATTTCTATTATGGTATATCATGGTCAAAGCTCTAGAATGGGTGGTATTTCCTGTATATTCCATTTCTAACATTCTAGTTTTTTATTTGGTCTAAGCAAATCAACACTGGTCAGTAGTACATTTGTCAAGGTAAATATTTAGGCTATAGGCCTAGAGAAAATAAATGAAGCTCTTAAACAACTAATTAATTAAACTTAAAAATATATACACTATTGGCTTTACTATGATTAATTATTATGCATGGAGAAATAATAACAAAAATCTTTTCCCCTTCAATTGAAAAAAAATGAATGTTACACACACACACACACGTATGTATAATTACAGGGCAGCCAAAGCCAAGTTTGCATTTCTCTTTTATAACATAAATTGTCAACAAGTTTCTGACCTAGGAATAATAAAAAAATTAATCCCCACAATTTAAGAGCATGAAACAACTAAACCATACACATATTTTGATCAATAAACATACTAGAAATTACCAAAATAAAATTAAGCTCATGCTCAATTAGCACACTCCATATTTCACAGAATAAGAGGCATTAGCATTCATGTAGTAAGTTTATTTACAAACATAACAAGTAGGCTATGACTTCAACAGTTTGATCCGTTTTTCAGAGGCTGGACTTCTTAAGACACCCTTCCTTTTACCTGAGGGGAAAAAAGAGAAACAACTCTCCTTAATGAAATTTGAAAAAAATCCCACTTATTTCACAGAAGGGTGTTTGATTAAGTCTGGCCATTAGTTTATACGGTACATCAGAAAGCGTTTACAGTATCATGAGTTTATTCATACTGATTTGCTTCATCATATGCACCAAAATCTCTTCATATTTATGCCTTAGATAAATCATTCTTCTATGCTGCAATAAATAGCCTTTTATTTTCCAATGTATATTTTAGAATTTATTCCAATCATCCTATGTTGTTATTTGCCATCGAGTCGGCCCCAACTCCTAGCGACCCCTCCTTGGGTTTCCGAGGCAGTTATCACTAGGGAAATAGGATTGCCCAACCTTCCTTATGAGGAGTGGTTGGTGGGTTTGAACCAGCCTTCTGGTTAGTAGTCAAATGCCTTGTTGTTGTTGTTATGTGCTGTCGAGTCGGCCCCGACTCATAGCAACCCCTCCTTGGGTTGCTGAGGCAGTATCACTACAGAAGTAGATTGCCCAACCTTCCTTCTGAGGAGTGGCTGGTGGCATTGCCAAATGTCCCCTGGGGTTCAAAATCACTCTCATTTAATAATTTTTTCCTTAATGCAAAAGGTATGTTTAGAAATTCAATTTTTCCCTAGATGGTCAAGTTGTCAGGCATAGATTTACATTTGCGTCAGCCTCCAGGACTGATAGGAATTCAAGAGGACCATGGATATTTATCTCTTGGAGCTTTTCACAAGATCATTCTGTATTGTAATCCTGGGTTTTAAAAAATGGAAGCATAATGAACACTTTACAAAAGGAATTGATTGTTTAAGACTAATATAAATCAGCTTACTAGTACTTGCATGGTTAAAAGTGTAAGCTCCTCAACCAGACTGCCGGTGTAAGAATCCTGGTCCACCAATCATTAATTATGGGATCTTCAAGAACTTATTTCAGAAGAGTAACCCTCTTCTGAATTCAATAAACCCTGGCTATCCTGGGGCAGGCCAAGAAATAGTTGTTGACAGGCTGAACAACCTGTCTCCATCAATGACACACTTAAACTTAATTTCAGGACTCTTCTCCATTCAACAAAGTATTTATGGGGTTATTCTTCTGAAAAGAAATTAAGGGAAAAACTTTGTTTCAGGAAGATTAAACATCCATTCATTACCTGTTCATGGATGAAACTTAAACATCCTTATTTCTTAAGTAGTTGGTGTCTTACTATAAAGAAAGGTGCAGCAAATCCAGACCCTAAGTATAGAGTCATCATAATTAACAGTCGCCACTTGTTTTCCACTGAAAATGGCAAATTCTGTTGGAAAAACAAAAAGCAACAAAATACGAAATTCAAGTCATCTTATTATTTTATGTATCAAAAAATAAGCAGACAGTGAATGTAAGATGTTTTATTGTAGAATACAGTTATATATTCGATCTATCAGAGGCCTTTGAAAATATTGTCTTTCAAATCCTATGACTTCATCACACACAGTGCTCACAACCATGGAGTCAATTCTTACTCATAGAGGCCCCCACTGGGTTTCCTAGGCTGTAAATCTTTACGGAAGCAGACTGGCTCATCTTTCTTTCTCAGAGTGGGCAATGGATTTGAACCACCGACCTTCCAATTAGCAGCCAAATACCTTAACCACTACACCACCAGAATTCGTTTTCAGAAGGTAAAAAATATCTCACTTAAATATAACGTCAATCTCTAGGGCTACGGTGTAATACTGTGGGAAATAGTTTTCTATTTTAGAAAATCGAAAAGAAAAATAAATTATTCAAAGTAGTCATTTTTAAAACGTAATGCACTGTTTTATTTTACTATTATTAGAAACTTGCCGCCTAGTAAAGACACAATAGTGACAACTGCACTGCCAAGCAAAGTTTTACTTTTTCATAATCAAACTGTCCTATTTTTAACACCCTTTCCGCCCTTTACTAACAGGCCTCGCATACCTTTCGAAGGTAGTTACTGCTAACCACACAATTTATCTATACGACAGGCTATATCTAAACATCCAAATGGAAAATGCCTGAACTACAACCACAGGCCCTCATTTTCTCATCAGTTCTCAATGACCTTCACTCCCACTACGATGACTTCCACCTCGACATTAGACCGCAACACCTAAAACCAGGGTGTCCTGGGTCCTCAAGTGTTTCTTCTGTGGGATTGGGGGTGTATGTAGTGAAGGTAAGGCTTCACCTGTTCATTCCTTTGGGCGGCTACGATGGGCCGCGGAGGTCCTCAGCTTTCTCCCTTCCCTTTGAGGAAGCAGAATAGTAGTCTGCATGTCAGCCAAGGTTCCTGCCTGACATTTCCATTTCTTGAGCCTGTGGGTGGCACTGGGATTCAGCGAGTGCAAATGTCCCTTCCCTCAACCAAGCCGTGATCCTAACATACTAACCTTCCCTGGGCCCTCTTCATAGTGGCTCCTTCGGACCACAGACGTGGTAAACCTTCGGATGCTCTGCCCCAACATAGCGCTGTTGGAGTCCCTGCGAACGGCTCAGAGACCAAGGACGGAAGAAATGGCGGAACAAATCCTGCCTTCACGACCTTGTTGCCCTATGTTCAATGTTCGAAAGGGAAGATGGGAAACGGGGCAGCGGCTTCGGGGAAACGCGACAAAGTGGCGGGATCCGAGGATTGTGGGAAATGTAGTTCAGAACATCGTGGCTCCCTTCTAGTCTTAAAGGATTGTAGGAAATGTAGTCCTTCTCCAGGTATTGGGCTGACGAAAGTCAGTGTCGTTTCTTAACCAATAGTGACTGACTAACTGACTGCTTCAGACCGGAGTTGTTTTCTTGAGTTCAGGTGTAGGATTCTTCGACGTGTTTCCAGAATTGATTTTACTGAATCTAGGGAAGCAATTTCACCCTGGTGTTCTAGTTTATTGAACAGGAAATTAAAGTTTCTCTATTTATCAGGAGCTCTGGTAGCACAGTGCCTAAGGCACTTGACTGCTAATCAGAAGGCTGCTGGTTCAAACCCACCAGCCACTCCTGGGAAGGAAGGTTGGCCAATCTACTTCCTTAGTGATTCTGCCTCGGAAACCCAAGGAGGGGTCGCTATGAGTCAGGTCTGACTTGAGGGCACATAACAACAACATTTCATTTATCAGTGAATATTTACGAGGTGAGTATGATTTGCAATACAGATACAACTAGTTTTATTGCACTTCGTTTTATTGCATTTAACAGATACCTCATTTATTAAAAATTAAAGGTTTGTAGCAACTCTGGCGTGAGCAAGTTTATCGGCGCCATTTCCCCAACAGCTTGTGTTCATTTCGTGTCTCCCTCGCACTTTGGTAATTCTCACAATATTTTAAACTTTTTCATAATGCTATTCATAGACTACAGTATAGTGTAAACATAACTTTTACATTCAAGGGGAAACAAAAAAATATTGTGCAATTCATTTTATTGTGATACTCACTTTATAACAGTGGTCAGGAACTGAACCCACAATATCAACAAGGTATGCCTGTGCTTCACTAAGCACTGAGAGTTGTATAATCTGCTCTAGCCACTCCTTGGAAGGAAGAATGGGCAACCTACTTCCCTAGTGATATAGCCTCTGAAACCCAATAAGGGGTCGTTGTGAGTCAGATCCGACACCAGAGCAGTGAGTTTGTTTTTTTGGTTTAATCTGAGAAGACAAAGCATAAATACACATAACCAAACACCATGCAGCACAAAGGATATTAGAAAGAAAACTGAGTTTAAGACTAGTGGGAGAATCTATAAAGGTTTAGGAAACAGTCCAACAGAAAGAGGGCCAGAGGGAAGGCAAAACTGCAAGATCCATTGTGTGAAAGAGAAAGCAGCCCTTGACATCTGGAGTTAGCATAGCCAGGTCTTTGTGTTCTCTTTATGTTTGTGGTCTTTTTGTTCTTTGAACATAAACAATGGGAAAGAACATCAACATGAAAAAAGACCGTTCTGTGATTGCAGTGGGCCAAGAACAAAACCACTCAGTAATCATGTCATAACATGACAAAATATGAATATTATCCAAGAAACAAAAATGACCCAACATCCCCCTACTATGACTCCATAGTGGGATCTACCACAAGCAGCTGAGTAGCTGCCTTTGGGATGTGGTCTGCTTCCTGTACATAAAAAGAAGTCTTGGGGATAGTCTCTAGCTTATGGCATGCTTGAACCCTGCTGTGTCGTTGTTCAGCAGCCTGCCATGCTCTGCCGACCTTGGGACTTTCAATGAGCTTAAAGTAATGGCCTGGTGTGTGCTTTGGTAACATTGGGACTGTGCCATTTTGTTTGTCGACCTTGGGTTTGTCAGCCTCAGCAGCCAGTAGCTGCCTGAGTGAAGAGATGCCTCTAGCTTCAGCGGGCCAGGAGCAAGAGGCAGAACTGAAGCCCAAGGTTGAGGGGCTTTCACCCAGCCGCTAAAGCCTGGCACTTTGAGCTCAGACTTCCAGCCTCCTGAAGTGTAAGAGAATAAATTCCTGTTTTGTTAAGGCCATCCCAGTGGTATATTTGGTATATTTCCTGTTAGAGTGGTACTAGGTTACCAGAACACTTAGCCTTGGTCTAGTCTTTCCTACTTCTAGTTAAGATTTTTTAAGCTACTGTGTCGTAGAATTATCCTTGCTTTCTGATAGCATCCAGTTGAGAGCAATGTCATATTTCCTTGAACTTTTCCTGAAATCAGAACATAAGTCCAAATCCTATAACTTCTTTTTAACCCTTTCTTACTGAAATGCCACTAAGTTTTTCTTGGTATATGTTCTTCCTCACTATAGCAACCCTTTTGGCAAACCCAATTTGTTCAATTATTGATATGTTCTTAGTGGTCTTTTACTAGAGGGCATGGAGAGGAAGAAACAGTGATAAACAAGGTTAGGAAAGTGGTAATAGATTAGATTGTACAAGGTCCTGCTAACCTGTTTTATTCATCTGTGGGAGGATATACATTGCCTTAGATGGCTCGTTCATAGTGGTGGTGAACAAAGTCAAATGAGATCTAAATTTTGTTCTGAAAACTAGATGTATAATGTGTGCTTTATTTAACCTTTCTTTATTTTATGAAAAAGAGAAGCCATATTTAAAAAAAGACAAAATTTAATACATTTTATTTCTGTGTCACTATGACTCTGAAAGGACTCAACAGCATTTGGTTATTGTTGTTTATTTCTATATCTAACTTCTGATTGAGTGGAGGCACATTTAATGCATTATAACCAATGTCCTCCACTCACTATATAGGGAATATATAATATTCAGTCCCTGGTGGTACAAACTGTTAATGTACTTGCCTGCTAACTGAAAAGTTGACTGTTGGAGTTCACCAAGAGGAAACTAGGAAGAAAAGCCTGGTGATACACTACCAAACAATCAGCCATTGAAAACCCTACAGTTCTACTCTGACACATGGGGTCACTATGAGTCAGAATTGACTCCACAGAAGCTATATATATATATATATACATATATACATATACATATATATATATATATGTTAGGTGCCATTGAGTTGGCTCTGATTCATAGGGACCCCATGTACAACAGAATGAAACACTGCCTGGTCCTGCACCAGCCTCACAATCCTTGTTATACTTGAGCTCATCATTGCAGCCACTGTGTCAGTCCATCTTGTTGAAGGTCTTCCTCTTTTTCACTGACTCCCTGCTTTACCAAGCACAATATCCTTCTCCATGGACTAATCCTTTCTGATAACATGACCTAACTAGGTGAGATTAAGTCTGGCTATTCTTGCTTCCAAGGAGCATTCCGGCTGCACTTCTTCTAGGACAGATTTGTTCATTTTTCTGCCAGTCCATGGTATTTTCAGTATTCTTCACCAACACCAAAATTCGAAGGCATCAACTCTTCTTCTGTCTTCCTTATTCATTGTCTGCTTTCACATGCATATGAGGCTATTGAAAATCCCATGGATTGGGTTAGGCACACCTTAGTTTTCAAAGAGACATCTTTGCTCTTCAGCACTTTAAAGAGATCTTTAGTAGCATGTTTGCCCAGTACAATGAGAAAACTGATTGTTTTTTAAAATTTTTATTGTGATTTGGGTGAAAGTTTACAGAGCAAATTCATTTTCCATACAGCAGTTCACATATGCTTTGTCTCATGATACTGACTACAATTTACTACAATGCAACAGCTCTTCCCACTTCCTCCCCACAGTTACTTACTTCTTCCCTCCCATGCACTCCTGCCCCCTGATCTGTCTCCCTGTGCATACACAGCCCTTCTATTCTCCCATGATTGATTTCTCCAAGGAGTATAAATGTTCAGCTCATATGCCTGTCTTTTATTTGTCTGGAAGCCTCAGGAGTAGGTTCAATTTCAGACCTGAAGGTCAGTTAGGGGCCATAGTCACAGGGGTTCCACCAGGCTCTATCAGACCAGCAAACCTGGTCCCCCAATTTTTTTTTTTTTTTTTTTTATGATTTTGAGTTTTGTTCCACGGTGTTCTCCCACTCTATCCAGGATCTCCTATGTAGATCCCCCTCTGAGTGGTTGACAGTGGCACCATCTAATTCTTCTGGTCTTATAGCATACAGGCTGAGGATTGCATGGTGTACCCATTCATTGCACTAAGTTTTTCCATGTGTCTTTGGTTTTCTTAATTCTTCTTTGCTCTGGATGAGGAGAGACCCATTGTTGCATCTAGATGGCTGTTTGCAAGGTTTTAGGATCCCTGTTGCTACTCAGCTATGTAGGATGTGGAACAATGTTTTGTGTAGTATGTTATGCCAATTGAGCTTGATGTACCCTACTGCCATGGTCTGGAGCCCACAGGTCAAATTACTCACACCCTCTGTGTAACTGACTATCAAACTTGTCCCTTGTCAGCTCTACTATATACTGGAAATTCTTACAGAACATACAAATACACTTGTAGAAATATTGTCTGCCAACCCTATACATGGTCATGGGCACACTCTCCCCTGAAGTACCTGATCATTTACCCTGAGACAACTGATTTCTTAACTACTGCTTCCATGAATGTTGATTGTGGAGTCAAGTAAAATGAAATCTTTGACGACTTCAATGTTTTCTCCATTATCATGATGTTGCTTTTTAGTCCAGGTGTGGGGATTTTTGTTTCCTTTATATTGAGGCTTAATCTATATTGAAGGCTGTATAGTCTTTGATTTTCATCAATAAGTGCTTCAAGTCATTTCCACTTTCAGCAAGCAAGATTATGTCATCTGCATATCACTGGTTGTTAAATGAGTCTTCCTCCAATCCTCATGCCATGCTCTTAATATAGTCTAGCTTTTTGGATTATTTGCTCAGCATACAGATTGAATAAGTATGGTGAAATGATACAACCCTGACACACTCCCTCCTGATTTTAAACAGTGCAGTAACTCCTTATTCTGTTCAAATGGTAGTCTCTTGGTCTACATACAGGTTCTTCATGATCCCAGTTAAGTGTTCTGGAATTCCCATTCTTTGCAGTATTAACAGGGAGCTCTGGTAGCATAGTGCCTAAGGCACTTGACTGCTAATCAGAAGGCTGGCAGTTCAAACCCACCAGCCACTCCTCGGAAGGAAGATGGGGCAATCTACTTCCGTAGTGATACTGCCTTGGAAACCCAAGGTGGGGTCTTTACGAGTCGAGTCCGACTCGATGGCACATAACAACAACAACAGCAGTATTAACAATAATTTGTTATGATCCACACAATCAAATACTTTTGCATGGTCAATAAAACACAGGTAAACATCTGCCTGGTATTCTTTGTTTTCAGTCAAGGTTCATCTGACATTAGCAATGATATCCCTCCTTTCATGTCCACTTCTGAATCTAGCTTGAATTTCTGTAAGTTCCCTGTCAACATATTGCTGCAAGTATATATATATATTCAATTATTTAAATATCCCATTCAGTGTCTCATTGTATTAGAAATATGACTACTTTTCTGGAAATTAGACCTTAAAACTCCATGGTCAAGGGGTGGGCCCTATGTTGCCAGGCACGTGAGTGTAGTCATTTTAAACCCTTAATCCCATTCTAGCCCAATTGCCAGCTGGATGTCAATGAGTGACCCCAGTCAACACTGTATAAAGCAGAGTTTCCCAAATGATCCTGCTTAAAATGATAATCTACAGATTTTTGAGGTATAGTAAAATGGTTTATTTAAACCTTTCAAATTTGAGATAGTTTGTTACATAGCAATAAATATCTGGAACAGACACTTAGTAGAAAAACAACTACACAACTACTTTCTCAGGGAAATCAGCCTCTCCACTAACTGTCCTGTTGGGAACACAGTTTCTCATCACCAGTCTGTGGATGTGGGAATTTGGTTGTGTCATTTACAATATTTATTTAAGTAAATTAATGCATTAATACAACATTTAGCTTAATAAACATCCTTTTATTTTCCTCCTTGAAGCACACATCTGTCACAATTCTCCAGCTTTAATGGGTTGAGCTGAATTACACTGAACAAATCAAAACATCCAAAGTCTGGAAAGAATGATTCCATTTGATGGTGTTGTAGCAGCAGTTGTACTTTGGTGAATGTTAGATGCTCTCAGAAATACACTTTGCAGCTTTTTAGATATTCCTTTTGGGTTAGCTTGGTAAATTGGAATGGGATTAAGGTGGTTAGAACACTTAGCCCCAAGTTGATTATTGATTTTGTATTAATGGAGGAGCTCTGGTAGCATAGTGGCTAAAGCACTTGACTGCTAACCAGAAGGCTGGCAGTTCAAACCCACCAGCCACTCCTCGGAAGGAAGGTTGGACAATCCTACTTCCATAGTGATACTGCCTCGGAAACCCAAGGAGGGGTCGCTATGAGTCGGGGCCCACTCGACGGCACATAACAACAACAACAACATTAGCCATAGGAGGAGCTCTGGTGGTGTAGTGGCTAAGGCATTTGGTTGCTACCCAAAGGTCAGTGGTTCAAACCCACCAGCTGTTCCATGGAAGAAAGATGAGACAGTCTGCTTCCATAAAGATTTACAGCCTTGGAAACCAAGTGAGGGTCACTATGAATTGGGATTGACTCAATAACAATGAGTTTGTTTTTGGATAAGCCATAGAAGGAGCCCTGGTGGTACAGTCATTAAGTGCTTGGCTACTAAACCAAAAATTGGTGATTCAAACTCACCTGTTCTCTCTGTGGGAGAAAGATCTGGCAGTCTGCTTCTGTAAAGATTTACAGCTTAGGAAACTCTATGGGGCAGTACTACTGTGTCCCATAGGGTCACTGTAAGTTGGAATTGACTTGATGACAAGGGGTTTGGTTTGGTTTAATCAGCCATAGAGCACATTGTCATGTTTTACTTCCTGACAATTTAAAATTTTCTCTAAAAAATGTTTTTGTGACTATACCAACTTCCCTCCCCTTGATCTTAGTAACCTGCTTGACCAATATAAACACCAGTGATATTTTGAGACTAACTTATCAAAGCTTTATCACTTTTATTCAGGAAACTTGGAATCTTGCTTAGGAGAAGCCAGCTGCCATGTAAGAAGTCCAAGTGCTCTGTGACTGCCAGAGTATGAGGAAGCCTAGGCTAGCCATATGGACAAGCACATAGAGAGAGCGAAGAAGAGAGATAGAATGAGAAGAGAGAGAGAGAGAGAGAGAGCGAGCAAAAGAGAGAGAGAGACAGATGGACAGACAGAAAGACACTAAGGGGTAGAAACATAGCTAGGCCCCAGTTGTTTTAGTTATCCCTGCCCAGGACACAGATGTGTTAGTGAAGAAGCCTTCAGGTGACTCTAGTCACAACAACATGACTTGTTGATGTTAGGTGCCATCAAATCAATTCTGACTCATAGTGACCCTACGTACAACAGAAAGAAATACTGTCTGCTCCTGCGCAACCCTCACACTCCTTGCTATACTTGAGCTCATCATTGCAGCCACTGTTTCAATCCATCTTGTTGAGGGACTTCCCCTTTTACTCTGACCCTTTATTTTACTTAGCATGATTTCCTTCTCAAGGGAATGGTCCTTCTGACCACATCATCAAAGCAGGTGAGACAAAATCGGACCATTCTCGCTTCCAAGGAGCATTGTGGCTGGACTTTTTTCAGGACAGATATTTTCATTCTTCTAGCAGTCCATGGTACTTTCAGTACTCTTTGCCAGCACCACAATTCAAAAGCATCAACTCTTCTTAAGTCTTCCTTATTCATTGTTCAGCTTTCAAATGCATGTGAGGTGATTGAAACATCACGGCTTGGGCTTCCTTCCTCCCTACCTCTCTCCCTCCCTTCTTTCCTTCCTTCTTTCCTTCCAGGAATATTACTCATACAGTAACATGATGTATATAGCAGCATAGTGCCTAAGGCACTTGACTGCTAACCAGAAGGCTGGTGGTTCAGACCCACCAGCCACTCCTCGGAAGGAATATGGGGCAATCTACTTCCGTAGTGATACTACCTCGGAAACCCAAGGAGGGGTCTCTGAGTTGGGTCCGACTTGACGGCATGTAACAACAACAGCTGTGACCCTGTAGCCATTTATGTGGTCTACGCTCCTCTTGAATTAAGTAGTCTGTGTCTCTATATCTGTTCTTCTTCCCATGATTTTTTTCCTTCTACTTATTTTTGTTACTGACTGTCCATTTTCTGATATCCTCTCTCTTTCTGATCTTTGGTATTCACAAAACCAAACCTACAGCCAGAAAAACCAAATACTAAATAATACCAATCCCACTGCCATCCAGTTGATTGCAACAATGAAGCAACACCCATTGGGTTTCCAAGGCTGTACATTTTTATGACGAGCTCTGGTGGCATTGTGACTAAGGCATTTGATTGCTAACCAGAAGGTTGGTGGTTCAAACCCGCCAGCCACTCCTCGAAAGGAAGACTGGGCAATCTACTTCTGTAGATATACAGCCTCAGAAACTTAAGGAGGGGTCATTAGAAGTTGGATCTGACTTGACGACAGTGAGTTTGTGAGTGAATAAATCTTTACGGAAGGAGATTGCTTCATCTTCCTTCCACAGAGCACCTGGTAAGTTTGACCCACTGACCTTCTGGGTAGCAGCCAAATGTCTTAGCCACTATACCACCAAAGCACAATTTTTGAAAGTATGTGATTGATATATAAGTTCTTCCTAATTTACTCATTTGGTTAACAAAGCATCATGGTAACAAAGTATTGAGAATGTTTGCCTTATTCATTATTTTATTACTGGAAGAAGTATATTTGCTCAGCAGTCTTGGAAGTTTAAACTTCATGGTCAGTTCTGCACAGGCCTCTTCTAAAGGTCTAGAAAAGACACTAGTAATATAGGATTTTGTAAAATTTGAAATATTTTAATTAAAAAGAATTAAAATGTCTGTCCCCTTCCACTGGAACTCTTCTGCTGTCATACTTTCCTTTGGTGTAGGTGATGTTGAGGACTTCAGTGGCAAATTGACTAATGAGCTCGTCAACTCAGAGTATTTAAGATTATTTGCTACACAAGAAAGTTTAAAATGCCTTAAATGTTATAGCTCATATATGAAAGAAACTTAATACAAGTTTCCCCAAATTTGAAAAATCCATAAAATGTACATAACATTGCTAAAAAGAGTAGTGACACAGAAACATTTGAATGAGTCACTTCTTTAAAACAATTAATCAAACTGTTTTGTTAAAATAGTGAATTATCTTTCTAGTCTCTTAATTGAAAATAATGTTAAAAATAGTTTTCATATAAAGTAGTGATCAAAGATGTGCAGTAAAATTGTAGGAAACTATAAAAGAGGTGCATCAGACAATCAATTACTAAAATACCATTTTTCTGGATTTTGTAATATTCCTAGTCTATTTTAGCCTTTTAAAATTTGGAAGTCATGTAATTTCTTTATTTGACTAAAAATAAATATTCTCTTTTACATTTAATTATTTATTTGTAATCCTATATATGTGTGTTTTTTCATAAAAATCTACATCTACCTTCCATGTGGGACAATAGAATGAATCAAATATAAATAAAAAACAGAACAATAAGGTAGTTTCATTTAAAACAATTAAGTTAAAACTAATTTGATTTTTATCTCAAGCATTTAGAAAATGTATATGCTGTCAAATCATTTTGCCAGTTCCTTCAGTGCAGCTTGGACTTCCTTCAATGCCATTGGTTCTTGGTCATTTGCTACCTCCTGAAATGGTTGAACATCAGTCAGGTTTTTTTTTTTTTTTTTTTTTTATAGTGATTCTGTGTATTCCTTACATCTTCTAATGCTTCCTGCATCTTTTAATATTTTCTCAAAAAAATTGCTCAGTATTACAACCCAAGACTTGAATTTTTCCTTCAGTTCTTTGTGGTTGAGAAATATTGAGCATGTTGTTTCCTCTTGGTTTTCTATCTCCATGTCTTTGCACATTTCATTATAGTACTCTGCTTTGTCTTCTCAAGCTGCCCTTTGAATCTGTTCACTTTTACTTCACTATTTTTTCCATTCACTGTAGCTACTCTTCATTCAAGAGCACGTTTCAGAGTCTCTTCTGATATCAATGTTGGTCTTTTCTTCTTTTCTGTCTTTTGAATGACCTTTTGATTTCTTCATGTATGATGTTCTTGGTGTCATCCAACAATTTGTCTGATCTTCAGTCATTGTTGTTCAATGCATCAAATCTATTCTTCAGATTATCTCTGAATCAGGTGGAATATAACCAAGGTCATATTTTGGTTCTCATGGATTTGTTTTAATTTCCTTCAGCTTCAACTTAAACAATTGATATAAGGAATTGTATAAACAATTGATTATCTGTTCCACAGTTAGCTACTGGCCTTGTTTTGACTGGTGATGTTAAGATACTTCATCACCTATTTCTACAGATGTAGTCAATTTGAATCCTGTGTATTCCATCTGACACAGTCCATGTACAGTCGCTGTTTATGTTGTTGAAAGAAGTTATTTACAATGAATAAGTCATTGGTCTTGCAGAATTCTATTACATGATCTCTGCCATGATTTCTATCATGGAGGCCACATTTTTTAGCTGCTGATGCTTCTTCCTTGTTTCCAACATTTTCATTCCAATCACCAGTTACTATCAGTGTATCTTGATTACACATTTAGTTAATTTCAGACTGCAGAAGTTGGTAAAAGTCTTCAATTTATTCATCTTTAGCTACAGTGGTTTGTGTGCAAATTTGAGTAATAGTAATATAATTGGTCTTCCATGTAGGCATATGGATAATATCCTTTCACTGACAATATTATACTTCAGGAGAGATTTTGAAATGTTCTTTTTGACCATGAATATGATGCCACTCCTTTTCAATTTGTCATTCTCAGCATAATAGGCCATATTATTATCTTATTCAAAATGGCCAATACCAGTCCATTTCAGCTCACTAATGCCTTTGTTGTTGTTGTTAGGTGCCGTTGATTTGGCTCCAACTAATAGTGACCCTATGTACAACAGAAAAAAACACTCCCCGGTGTTTGATATTTTCTACATTTGGTTGGATCACTTTTCTTTGGAATAGGCACAAATATGGAAGTTTTCCACTCAATTGGCCAGTAGCTGTCTTCCAAACTTCTTGCCATAGATGAGTAAGGGCCCATAGCACTGTATCTGTTTGTTGAAACATCTCAATGGATATTCCATCAATTCCTGGAGGCTTTTTTTCACCAATTCCTTCAGTGCAGCTTGGACTTCTTTTTTTCAATGCCATTAGTTCTTGATCATATGCTATCTCCTGAAATAGTTGAATATTGATCAATTCTTTTTGGTACACTGATTCTGTATATTCCTTCCATTTTCTTTTTAAGCTTCCTGCATCATTCAATATTTTCCCCATAGAATCTTTCAATATTACAGTTCTTTCAGCTTGAGAAATGCTGTGTATTTTCTTACCTTTTGGTTTTCTAACTCCAGGTCTTTGCACATTTCATTATAACAATTTACTTTGTCTTCTGGAGCTGCCCTTTGAATTCTTCTGTTCAGCTTTTTTATCTTGTCATTCCTTCCATTTGCTTTAGCCACTCTCCATTCAAAGCAAGTTTCAGAGTCTTTTCTGACATCCATTTTGGTCTTTTCTTTCTTTCTTGTCTTTTTAATGACCTGTTTCTTTCTTCATATATAATATTCCTTATGTCATCCCACAATTCATCTGGTTTTCAGTCACTGGTGTTTAATGAGTCAAACCTGTTCTTCAGATGATCTCTAAATTCAGGTGGGATATAATGGTCATATTTTGGGTCTCATGGACTTGTTTTTGTCTTCAACTTCAACTTGAACTTGCATATGGGCAGTTGATGGTCTGTTCCACATTCAGCTCCTGGAGTAGTTGTGACTGATGATATTGAGTGTCTCCATTGCCTCTTTCCACAGATATAGTCATTCTCATTCCTGTGTGTTCCATCTGGTGAGGTCCATGTGTACAGCCACTATTTATTTTGTTGAAAAAGGGTGTTTGGAATGAATAAGTCATTGGTCTTGCGAAGTTCTATAATGCCATCTCTGGCATCATTCCTCTCACCAAGGCCATATTTTCCAACTCCTGGTGGTTCTTCTTTGTTTCCAACTTTTGCATTCTGATTACCAGTAATCATCAGTACATCTTGATTGCATGTTTGGTTAATTTCAGACTGCAGAAGTTTGTAAAAAATCCTCAGTTTCTCCATCTCTGGCTGTAGTGGTGGGTGCATAAATTTGAAAAAGAGTGGTATTAACTGGTCTTCTTTGCAGATGTCTGTATATTATCCTATCACTGACAGAATTGTACTTCAGGATAAATCTTGAATCATTCTTTGTGATTATGAATATTATTTAATTTGTTAATCCTGGAATAATAGATCATATGATTATCTGATTCCGAATGACTCAAACCAGTTCATTTCAGAGACAGATTCCAAGATGGCAGAATAGGCAGAAAGACTGCACAGATGCTCTTCAACAAAGAAGAGGGGAACCAATTAACACAGACACAGAAGATAATCCTGGACCTTTGAGCCTTGAAGGGAAGGATATAGAAGTGGACTAAACCCCAACTAGCAGAAGAAATTGCATGAAAATACCAGAAAAGGAGACATACAGAGCTGCATTCTGGCAGTGATCCTGAGTGATCCTGATGACACAGACATCTTGGAGATTCCCAAGTGGTGGTAGGACATAAGAATTAACCTAAAAATCAGCCCTGCTAGCCAAAGACTGCACAGAGGACTGCTCTGGTGGCTGTGGAATAAAAGGGGAAGCAGAAGTGAAGAGGAAGACAGGCTGAGCTATGGACTTTTGCCTGTCCGGAGGGTGCCACCATTTTGAATGTTTACAAGTGGCTTGACCATTTTGGATATTTAAAGAGACAGTGCTGTCTGAGATTCCAGGGGCTTAAGAACAGGTTCTGATTGCCAGTAACCCCAAGAACACTCGGGACCTGCAAGACTGAAAAGGTGTGACATTCCTCCTGTTACTCTTATACCCCACACATGCTTGGTGAACGGAGGTGTGGCCATCCCCCACTCCCACCCACCTTCTAGGACCACAAGAACTCCATCCCCATCTGTGTGCTTGGACAGAGCCTGGGTGCCCTACCCTGTCCTCCACTGATGTTTTTCTTTTTCTTTTTCTTTCTTCTGGTGTTTACTTTGCTTGTATTTTTCTGTTTTAAAACTACTATTATTACTAATAGTTTTGTACTTTTTACTATTACTCTTTATTCTCCCCACCTCCAGGTCCTAGTTTACAGCTTTTTTTTTTTTCTTTTCCCCGGTCCTGGTTAATTTTTTTTTTTTAATTTAAATTCTTTCTTTTTTCCCTTTTTTCTCATGGTTAACCCTGTTCCTTGTTTTTCTTTTTTCATTTTTCCCATTATTTTCTTCATTATTCTCCTTCTCTACCTTTTGTCTCTTAGTGCCCTATCCCCAGATATTGCAGGTTTTCTTGTATTTTTCTCCTTTTTTCTTTTTTTGGTTACTGTTCCTGTCTTATTACATGGTGTATTTTTCGTCCATGTGCTCTTAGTTTTTCATGGTTATTCAATTGTAATTTTTGTCTAACTCTGTGGGAAACAGCAACAGTCCCCATAAGATACAACTACACCCACACCTCCTGCAACTTCACTTACTGAGC
>NW_006921692.1:9848182-9848745 GCF_000298275.1 Orycteropus afer afer
AGTAAAATGAGCTTACAAGATTGTAAACAGGGAACCAGAGACATCAATTGGTAAGTGAGGTCAAACTATAAACAAAAAGAGGGAAAAGACTGTATAGTTACAGAACTTCTAAATGGTGAGGACCTTAAGAGAGTTGCAAGATAGAATGGACTGTTCTAAACTTGGGAAGAAAATTATAAATCATAGGGTAACCTCAAAGAAAAATGATAAACCATCATATCACAATAAAAAAGAGGACAAGCACAAATATCCAGCAAATACTAAAACAAAAGCAACAAAGGAAATGATAACAGGATTCATAAACATAATGAGCTCAGCATAGAAAATAATATGGAACAAAGAAACCAGGGACACCATGAAAAAACACATACCAGAATGACAGCAATCAATTCATACATGTCAATAATTACCCTGAATGTTAATGGATTAAATGCACCACTCAAGGGACAGAGAGTTGCAGACTGGATAAGAAAACAAAACCCATCAATATGCTGCCTACAGGAGACACACCTTAGAGATAAAGACAAAAATAGACTAAAAATCAAACATAGAAAAAGATATAT
>NW_006921692.1:9848845-9866544 GCF_000298275.1 Orycteropus afer afer
CTTCAACTGAGGAATGGATAACCAAACTATGGTACATACACACAATGGAATACTATGCAATGCTAAAGAATAATGTAGAATCTGCAAAACACCACATAATGTGGTTGAACTTGGAGGACATTATGCTGAGTGAAATAACTCAATCACAAAAAGACAAATATTGTATTAGTCTGCTGTTGTAAAAGTCAAGGAAACGTCTGTCTATGGAAGGACATATTCTTTGTTGGTTACCAGGGGTGGGAGGGGATGGGAGGGAACACTCTTAGATAGATAGAGATAAGTATTGATTTGAGTGAAGAGAAGGGCAATGTACCAAATGTGAATGATCCATATGGTGGCATTGAGGAAGAGAAAGACATAGAGAGGTACATGCGAGGTACAGACAACAAAGATTAACCATTTTGCATATGTAGTATGGCATTGTCAGTGAAGGCAAACATGGGTATATGGGTGGATAGATGGGTGTCCAGGCTGAACTATTAGGTATGTCTATGAAGCGGAGAGTATACCCAACATCATGTTTAGGGTTGGCAGACAATGGTCCTATATGTCCATAGTTTATATGTATGATCTGAAATCCTAGGTGTATAGTAGAGCGGACAAGGGGCAAGGATGTAGTCACTGCCTGGTCACAGCCAGCCACCAAGAGGGACCGAGTAGTTGAACCTGTGACCTCGGGTAGTTGCAGGGGACATCAAGCTCAATTGGCATAACATACTATACGAAACATTGTTCCACCTCCTACTTTGGTGAGTAACGACTGGGATCTTAAAAGCTTGCAAGCTGCTATCTAGATGCAATGATGGGTCTCTCTTTGTCCAGAACAAAGAAGAATGAAGAAAAGCAAAAATTCATGGAAAAAATTAGTCCTAGTGACTGACACACCATCCAATCTGTAGCCTATATGACTATGAGACCAGAAGAACTAGATGATGCCTGGCTACCACTGTCAACCACTTGGAAAAGGATCTATGTAGGAGATCCTTAATAGAGAGGGAGAACAATGTGGAACAAAACTCAAAATCATTTGGAGAAAAAAAAGAGGGGGGGAGGACCTGGTTTTCTGGTCCAATAGAGCCTGGTGGAACCACTGAGACTATGGCCCCTAGCTGCCCTTCAGGTCTGGAATTGAACCCATGCCTGTGCCTTCCAGCCACATATGTCAGTATGCCTCTTGTCCGCTCTACTATACACATATTTCAGGCATATGAGTTGAATATTTACCTTAGGTAGATACACTCCTTGGAGAGAACAATCATGGGAGAAAGAAGGGCTGCTTATGCACAGGCAGACAGTGCAGGGGGCCGGAGTGCATGGAGGGATCGATACTGGGAGGAGGTAACTATTGGGAGGAAGTATGAGAGGAGATGTTGCATTGTGGTAAATTGTGGTCAATGTCATGAGACAAGGTTTACGTGAACTGCTGTATGGGAAGTGAATTTGCTCTGTAAATTTCCACCCAAATCACAATAAAAAAAGAAAAGACAAGAAAAAAAAAAAAAAGTTCATTTCAGCCTAATGAACTGCCTAGGATATCAATTTTTATGTGCTCCTTTCATTTTTGACAACTTCCAATTTTTCTACATTCATACTTCATATATTCAATGTTCCATTTATTAATGGATGTTTGCAGCTGTTTCTTCTCATTTTGAGTCATGCCACATCAGCAAAGGAAGGTCCCAAAAGCTTTACTCCATCCACATCATTAAAGTCACATTTAGTCTGAGGAGGCAGCTCTTTCCCAGTTGTATTTTGAGTGCCTTCCAACTTGAGGAGTTCATCTTCTAGCACTTTATCAGACACTGTTTCAGGGATATTCCTAAAGTTTTCCAGTAATATATCAGACAGTGTTTCACTGGTATTCATAAGGTTTTGACTGGCCAATGTTTTGGGAAGTGGATGGTCCTTTCCTCCTTCTGAGTCTGAGTCTGGAAGTTCCACTGGAATCTGTCCAACATGAGCTTCCAGCCTCATAAAAGTATGCAAGTCACCACAGTAAGACAAATTGACAGATGAATGGTGGCACTAATGTCTAGGATATTGATATTTATGAATTCCATTAAACTTTTGAGTTCTTCCAATTATCCTGGATACATACTTTGTACATTCTGAGTTCTGATTATCAGTAGTGGGCATTTGTAGCTTTTTCTTCTCATTTTGAATAATGCCACACGATTTTAAATTCCTCACTGAAAGAATTTGTGAAAAACAAGGTTCCAGGATTTGATGGAATACCCATTGAGATGGGTAAAAAATAGTTGCAATATTAGAAATGCTCACTCATCTATGCCAAGACATTTGAAAGAGAGATGCCTGGCCAAAAAAACATAGTGACTGGACGTGATCCATATTTGTGCCTATTCAAAAGAAAAATGATCCAACAGAATGCAGAAATCATTGAACAATATCATTATTATTACACACAAGTAAAGTTGTGCTGAAAATAATTTAAAAAAATAGTTGCAGCAGTATATCAACAGGGAACTGCGAGAAATTCAAGCCAGTTTCCAATGAGGATATAGAACAGGGGATATCATTACTGATGCCAGGTAGATCTTGGCTGGAAGCAAAAATACGAGAAAGATGTTTATCTGGGTTTATTGACTGTGCAAAGGCATTCAACTTTGTGGATCATAACAAATTATTGGTAATATTGTGAAGAATGGGAATTCTAGAGTACTTAATTGTGCTCATGAGGATCCTGTACATAGAACAAAAGATAGGTGTTCAAACAGAACAAGGGTATACTGCATTATTTTAAATCTGGAAGGATCTGTATCAGGGTTTATCCTTTCACCATAGTTACTCAATCTTTATGCTGAACAAATAATCCAAATATCTGGGTTATATGAACAATAGCACAGCATCAGTATTGGAGGAAGATTCATTAACAGCCAGAAATATGTGGATGACACAACCTTGCTTTCTGTCAGTGAAGAAGTCTTGAAGCACTTACTGATAAAGATCAAAGACTACGCCTTTCAGTATCGTTGACACCTCAGCATAAAGAAAACAAAACATAGTAAATGGAGAAAAGATTGAAGTTTTCAAGGATTTCATTTTTCTTGATTCCAGTCAATGACTATAGAAGTAGCAGTACAAAAATCAAATGACATTGGGTAAATCTGCTCCCAAAGAGCTCTTCAAGGTATTAAAGAGCAAAGGTGTCAGTATAAAGACTAAGGTGAATGTGACTCAAGCTGTGATATTTTCAATAGCTTCATATGCTTGTGAAAGCTGGGCAATGAATAGGAAGACTGCAGAAGAATTGATGCATTTCAATTGTGGTGTTATTTAAGAATGTTGAAAATACCATGAACTGCCAGAAGAGCTAACAAATATGTCTTGGAAGAAGTACAGCAGGAATGTTCCCTGGCAGTGAGAATGGCCCAACTTTGTCCTTTGTAGTTTGGTCATGTTATCAGAAAGGATATCTGTAGCAGGATTTTATGCTTGGTAATGTGGAGGGTGAGAGAAAAAGGGGAAGACCCTCATGAGATAACACAGTGGCTGCATTAAGGGCTCAAGTGCAGCAATGATTGTCAGGATGGCACAAGACTGGGTTTTGTTCCATTTTTCATAGGGCTGCTATGAATTGGAACCAGTTTGATGGCACCTAACAACATCACCAACAAACTATAAACCAAACCCACTGCCATCAAATTGATTCTGACTCATGGAGACTCCATTGTCAGGGTATAACTGCCCCATAGTGCTTCCAAGGCTCTAAATCATCTTGTGTGTGTGTGTGTGTGTGTGTGTGTGATTTAGGTGACAGTTTACAGAGCAATTTCATTTTCCATACAACAGTACATACACATTTTGCGTCATGATATTGATTGTAATACCCATAGTGTAACAGCTCTCTTCCCACTTGCTCCCCGTGGTTACCTTTTCCCTCTATCCTATGCATTCCTGCCCTCTGAGCTATCTCCCTGTGCAAATACTTCCCTTCTGTTCTCCCATGGTTGATTGTTCTAAGGAGTGTACCCACCTGGTGTAAATGTTCATCTTATACACCTATCCATTGTTTGACTGGAAGCCACAGGAATGAGTGCAATTCCAGGTCTGAAGCTTGACTAGGAGCCATAGCCTCAGGGGTTTCACTGTCAGAACAGTAAGCAGTGACTCCAATTGCAGCTTCTGTTCCTGATGTTGTTTCATTGCTTGCGCAAATTAGTACATCTCCTGGTACCTGGTATGCAGCTATTGATCTGGCCAATGCCTTTTTCTCAATATTAATTTCAAATGACCATCAGAAGCAGTTTGTTTTCAGCTGGCAAGGCCAACAATATACTTTCACAGTGCTTCCTCAAGGGCATATCAACTCCCCAGCACTGTGATAATATAGTCCATAGGGATTTTGATCACCTTTCCCTTCCACAAGACATCACACTGGTCCATTATATTGATGATATTATGCTGATTGGACCTAGCAAGGAAGAAGTATCAATGACTCTAGACTTATTGGTGAGACATCTGCATGTTAGAAGGTGGGAGATTAACCCAGCAAAAATTCAGGCACCTTCAACCTCAGTGAAATTTCTAGGGGTCCAATGGTGTGGGGCATGTTGAGATATTCCTACTAAAGTGAAGGATAAGTTATTGTATGTGGCTTCCCCCACAACTAAAAAGGAGACACAACATCTGGTGGGCCTCTGGATTTTGGAGGCAACATATCCCTCATTTGGGTGTGTTGCTTCAACCTATTTATCAAGTGACTTGGAAAGCTGCTAGTTTTGAGTGGGGTCCAGAACAACAGAAGGCTCTGCAATAGGCTCAGACTGCCATGCAAGCTGCTCTGCTCTTGGGCCACATGATCTGGGTGATCCAAAGGCACTTGAAGTGTCTGTAGAAGATGAAGATGCTGTTTGGAGTCTTTGGCAGGTCTCTATTGGTGAATCACAATGCAGACCCTTGGGATTTTGGAGCAAAGTCCTACCATCCTCTGCAAATAACTACTCTCCTTTTCAGAAACAGCTTTTGGGTTGTTACTGGGCTTTAGTGGAGACTGAATGCCTAACCATGGGCCACAAAGTCACCATGAGGCCTGAGCTGCCCATCATGAACTGGGTCTTGTCTGTCCCACAGAGTCATAAAGTTGGATGTGCACAGCAGCACTCTATCATTAAATGGAAGTGGTATATCAGAGATCAGGCTCGAGCAGAATCTGAAAGCACAAGTAAGTTGCATGAGGAAGTGGCCTAAATGCTTATGGTCTTCACTGCAGTCACATTACCTTCCCTCTCCCAGTCTGCACCTATGGCCTCATGGGGAGTTCCTTATGATCAGTTGACTGAGGAAGGGAAACTTGTGCCTGGTTTACAGATGGTTCTGTGCAATACGCAGGCACCACTCACAAGAGGACATCAGTGGCACTGCAGCCCCTTTCTGGGACTTCCTTGAAGGACAGTGGTAAAGGGAAATCCTCCCAATGGGCAGAACTTCAAGCTGTGCATATGGCTGTTCACTTTGCATGGAACAAGAAATGGCCAGATGTATGATTGTATATGGATTTATGGGCTGTGGCTAATGGCTTGTCGGGATGATCTGGGACTTGGAAGGAGCATGATTGGAAAATTGGTGACAAGGATGTATGGGGAAGAGGTATATGGATAGATCTCTCTGAATGGACTAAAGGAGTAAAGATATTTATGTCTCATGTGAATTCCCACCAAAAGTGCCCTCAGCAGAGGAGGACTTTAACAATCAGGTGGATAGGATGACACATTCAGTGGAAACCAGCCATCCTTTTCCCCTAGATACTCCTGTCATTGCTCATGAACAAAGTGGCCATGATGGCAGGGAGGGAGGTTATGCATGGGCTCAGCAACATGGACCCCCGCTTACCAAAGCCGATTTGGCTGTCACTGTTGCTGAGTGCCCAATCTGCCAGCAGCAGAGACCAACACTGAATCTGCAATATGGAATCATTCTTTGGGGTGATCAGCCAGCAACCTGGTGGCAGGTTGATTACATTGGGTCACTTCCATTGTGGAAAGTACAGCATTTTGTTCTAATTGGAATAGATACTTATTCTGGATATGGATTTGCCTTCCCTGCACACAATGCTTCTGCCAAATCTACCATCCGTGAACTTTCAGAATGCCTTATTCACTGTCATGGTATCCCACAGAGCATTGCTCCAGATAAAGGTACTCACTTCACAGCAAATGAAGTGTGGCAATGGACCTATGCTCATGGAATTCACTGGTCTTACTATGCTCCCCATCATCTAGGAGCAGCTGGCTTGATAGAAAAATGGGATGGCTTACTAAAGACACAATTATGGCACCAGCTAGGTGGCAATCCTTTGAAGGGTTGGGGCAGTGTTTTCCAGGAGGCTGTGTGTGCTCTAAACCAGCATCCAATATGCAGTGCTGTTTCTCCAATAGCTGGGATTCATGGATCCAGAAACCAAGGGATGGACACAGGAGTGGTACCACTCACTATTACCCCTAGTGACCCACTCAAAAAAGTTTTGCTTCCTGTCCCTGCTACCCTATGCTCTGCGGATTTGGAGATCTTAGTCCCAAAGGGAGAAACGCTCCCACATGGAGACACAGTATTGATTGCATTGAACTGAAGGTTAAGAATGCCACCAGACCATTTTGGCTTCCTCATGCTTCTGGATCAGCAAACAAATAAGGACATTACTGTACTATCTGGTGTGATAGATCCTGATTACCAAGGGGAAATTTGATTGACATTACATAATGGAAGTAAAGGAGAATATGTCTGGAATATAGGAGTTTCTTTAGGACGTCTCTTAGTACTACTATGCCCTGTCAATGGAAAATTACAGCAACCCAATTCTGATATGACTACTAATGGCCCACACCCTTCAGGAATGAAGGTTTGGGCCACCCCGCCAGGCAAAGAACCACGACCAGATGAGGTGCTTGCTGGGGGCAAGGGAAATACAAAATGGGTGGTGGAAGAAGGTAGTTCTGAATATCAGCTATGACCACATAACCAGTTACAGTAATGAGGACTGTGATTGTTATGTTTCTCCATTGTATATGTGCATCACATATTTTTGTTTCCTTCTGTTATGAACTGTGAAATGTAAGCAACATTAATGTGTTTCAGTTGTATGCGTGTTAGCATATCATGTTAGATTCAAATATGACTCTTTAATTGTCCTTATCTAGAGATTATATATGGTTAAGAAGATGTGTACAACTGCCATGCTGACAAGGGGTCGACTGTGATAGTGAGAGCTCTGTGTCAACTTGGCTGGACCACAATTCTGTGTGGTTTGAGCAGTTGTAATGTGGGTTATTCCCATGATGGGATCAGATGTATATGTTTTGAATAGCCAATCCATTGAAAGGGAGTTTCACTAGGGGTGTGGCCTATTTCCAATATATTTACAGACATCATGGGAAAAGAGACACTCTTCTGTGGATTGGGATCCTGTTGTGCTGCCTACAACTGTCTGTGAGCAAACAGTCCACCATCTGGCCTTAAGATCTTGGATTTGTCATTTGTTGGAGCCAACAGCTGATATACTGTCTGCCAACCCTGAGCTTGTCAGCCTCTGCAGTGGTGTGAGTTGGGAAAAGCCTCCAGCTTGACGTTTGATCCAAGAACTTGGGATTTGCCAGCTTCTATTAGTATGTGAGCCATTTTCCTAAGATAAATTTCTCTTTTTCTCTCTCTATACATAAGCTTTATCCATTTTGGTTCTCTAAAGAACCCAGTCTAACACAAAGTCCTTGAATAACTTGGAATTCTTGAAACAAGAAGTGATGACAGAAGAACATGTTAAAGTGTAAGGGCTTCAAATTTAAATATATCAGGGAAATAATATGGTAGATTCAAAAGTCCCAACACTTAAAGGTCAAAGCAATATGAAAAGATGATTTTTCCCTGAAGACACCAATAGGTGAAAAAACTCTTCCTATTCCTTTCCATTGTAGGTGCTAAATTGGCCAAGTTATTTTCTGAGATAATGCCCTTCTCCTTATGTATTTAAACAATTCTATGTATGCTGCCTTCATTGGGGAGTTTTGATCATAAGATTCCCCTAAGATGTCAAATGGCACTACAAACTCAGCGTGTGTAAAACTGAGTATCTTGACTTTGATGAATCTCCATCCGGAGTCACAAATCTATTCCTAATTGCAGTTTTGCTTTTCATTAGTGGTATTCCCATTTGCTGGTTTTCCGGGTCCAGAATCTGAGAACTGTCTTTGATTTCCCTTTTCTGCCTTCACAAGGGACACAGCACTGATTTAGGAAAGATATAAAGGAAAATCTAGTTTAATAGAGGATAAAATAGCATAGAATGTTTTAAATACTTAAAAACAAGGATCTATGCATGCTCTGTGCAGTAGAGTTGCCAAGTTGCTGTGGGTGATGTTTTCTGTGGCTTTCTAAGGCCAGATTCTAGCTAGTTATTTTTGTCTCAATCCAAGTGGAAGGATGAAAGGAACGTACTACTCATTCTTTACTCTGAGAAACTTAGTGAATTTATATTTAATTTATCAGTTTCTCATTTCAGACTCATACCTGTTGGTGTCTGAAAACAGAACCTACATTAAACAAAAATCTCATGTAGAAAAAAAAATATATATGTATACTCTTGTTCCTCTCACACTGACATTTCTCTCCTGCAAATTCTTCAGTGTTCCAAGAATCACACTTTCCCTATTCTTTGAAAATATAGCATTTATGAGCTCTAAAATTAATACATTACAAAATATTAATGGTTGACATTATATTAAAGTGTTAATATTCTCTGAAGACTTTCCAACTTAACAGTACCCAAGGCCTGGTGGTGTAGTGGTTAAGGCATTTGGCTACTAATTAAAAGGTCAGTGTTTCTAACCCATCAGCTGCTCCTTGGAAGAAAGATGAGGCAGTCTGTTTCATAAAGATTTACAGCCTTGAAAATCCAGTGGGGGTCACTAAAAGTCTGAAACTACCTAATGGCAGTGAGTTAGGTTTTTGGTTTAAGGCCTGAGCAAAGGCAACATTAAAAGGAGGAAGGTTCTTTGTGTCTGTTTTTGCTTTATTAAGTTAGGCTTTTATGGACAAAATTTAAAACATTTAGGTGGTTTGTGTAGCACCTAAGTGTTATGAAGTTATGGAAATTTTTAGGTAGTAAGTTGCTCTTCCTGGCATTGGTACAACTATGTAATTTACCCTTCATATTCTAGATATATGTCAGTCCTCACATGGCAAAAAGGGTTAAGTACTTTACAACTAGATTAAAGGATGGTGGTTAAAAACTACCCACAAGTGCCCCTGAAGACAGGCCTTGCAATGTGCTTCTGAAAGGTCACAGCCTTGAAAATCTTATGGAGCAGTTCTACATGGTTCATGTGGAGTGACCTTGAGTTAGAATCGACTTCAAGGCAAGTGACAATAGCAACAACATTTTAGGTGTAGAATGATTTTTAAGCATTTAAAATGGACATCTTCATAATTTTCAAACAACTCAATAGTTTCAATGTGTCTATACTGAATAAGAGCATATGTTGAACTTGAAATATGAAATACTATGCATTTTTATACAATTTCATTGTTTCTGGCAATATTTCATCATTTTCTTCCTTTTCTGGCATATCACTGTATAGTTATTATTTTAGAGAGAAATCTAAGGAATTTGTACTAAATTTTTTTCATGAATACAATACACAAAATTAGGTTATTATGGTCTAATGATATGTAATTTTACTGTGGGTCAGTTATGATTATAAATTATTATTTTTTGTTGTTGTTTGTTGCCTTTAAATTGGTTTTAACTCATAGTAACTCCATGTACAACAGAATAAAACTCCGCCCAATCTTGAGCCACCCTCACAATGGTTGCCATGCTTTACCTCATCATTACAGTCACTGTGTTAATCTACCTTGTTGAAGGTTTTCCCTTTTTTCATTGACCCTGTAATTTACCAACCATGGTACTTTCTCCAAGGACTGGTCCTTTCTGAAAACATAACCAAAGTACAAGAGACAAAGTTAGTCCATTCTTTTTTCTAAGGAGCATTCCAACTATACTTTCTCCAAGAGTGATTTGTTCCTTCTTCTAGCAGTCCAAAGTACATTAAATATTTTTTGCCAACACCACAATTCAAATGAACAATTCTTCTGCAGTCTTCCTTATTCATTTTCCAGGTCTCACATGGATACGAGGTTATTGAGAATATCATGGCTTGGTTCAGGTGCATCTTAGTCTTCAAAGTGATGTCTTTGCTCTTAAACACTTTAAAGAGGTCTTTTGTAGAAGATTTGCTCAATGCATTGCATCCCTTGATTTCTTGACTGCTGCTTTCAATGGACGTTGATTTCAGATCCAAGTAAAATGAAGTACTTGATCATTTCAAACTTCTCATTTATCATGATGTTGCTTATTATTCTAGTTGTGAGGATTTTTTTTCTTTATGTTGAGATGTAATCCATACTGAAGGCTGTAGTTTTTTTTTTTTTAATTTTCATCAATAAGCTTTTCATGTGCTTTTTGCTTTCAGTAAACTAGGTTGTGTTACCTGCATATCACAGGATTTAATAAGTCTTTCACCAGTCCTGATGCTGTGTTCTTCTTCATACAGTCCAGCTTTTTGGATTATTTGCTCAAAATACAGATTCCATAAGCATGGTGAAAGGAACAACCCTGATTCACACCTTTCCTGATAGATAATTGGTGTAAAATTATAAATAATGTAAGAAAAATTTGAACATGTAATAAAATTTAAAACAAATAAAATATATTTATGGTCCATTTTTCCAGTAAAATGCTGATCTTATATTTTTAAAAATATGTAGTAAATTAAGTTTTGCTTATAGCATACAAGATGAAAGGAAATAATGGAAAAATCTTCCAAGAGCAAAAGCTGACCAAAGTAAAATACAGGATTAAGTCAAATTTTTTCTTGTGAAGTATCCAGGTAACTCAATTGAGAAATAGATTGTGGCCCAAGCTTTAATGCACCATTTCACTTCATTTTGGTATCTTTAGAAATAAGGATACTATGAATTTAAGAAATTTATTATTTTTTAAAACTTATCAATGAAAATTAAATCTACAAATTTATATTTTTGGATACAGTACACTATTTTAGATATTTATTAGTAATTAGCTAACTTTAACAATCACTCCTCTGTCAGTTTATTGTATTTTGGTGGCTTACATGTTGCTGTGAGGCTGGAGTCTATACCACCAGGATCTCAAATACCAGTTTGGTCATCCATGGTGGACAGGCTTCAGCAGAGCTTCCAGACTAAGACAAATTGGAAAGAAGGACAAGGCCACCACTTCTAAAAAAAGTGGCCACTGAAAAATATATGAATAGCAGTGAAACACTGTCTGATATATTACCAGAAAACTTCATGAATAGCCCTGAAGCACTGTATGATAGAATACAAGAAGACGAGACACTCAGATCAGAAGGTGATCAAAATATGAATGGAGAAGAGCTGCCTTCTCAAAAAAAAAAAAAAAAAAAAAAAAAAAAAAAAAAAAAAAAAAAAAAAAGAAAGAAAAAAGAAAAAAAGGCATTGCCACAATAGCCATTGAGATGTTTCAACAAACAGATGCAGTGGTGGAGGCACTAATTCATCTATGCCATGAAATTTGGAAGACAGGTACTTGGTCAACTGGCTGGAAGAGATTGATATTCATGCACATTCCAAAAAATGATGACCTAACAGAATGCGGAAATTATTGAACAACATCATTAACAGCACACATAAGTAAAATCTTGCTGAAGATAATTCAAAAATGGTTGCAGCAGTATATTCACAGGGAACTTCCAGAAATGCAAGCATTTCTAAGGCTTTAGAAGCAGAAACTCGATGGCACATAACAACAACAACAACAGAAGCAGAAATGCAACCTTCTAAGGCTTTAGAAGAGAACATGGAATGAGGGGTATTATTTCTGATGTTAGATGGATCTTGGCTGAAGGCAAAGAGTACCAGAAATGCGTTTACCTTTGTTTTATTGACTGTGCAAAGGAATTTGACTGTGGATCATGACAAATTATGGATAATATTATGAAGAATGGGAAATCCAAGACACTTAATTGTGCTCATGAAGAATGTATTCATAGACCAAGAAGCAGCTGTTCAAACTGAACAAAGGAATACTTCAAGGTTTAATATCAGGAAGGACATATGTCAGGGCTGTATACTTTGACCATAGTGAATTGGTATGCTGAACAAGTCATCTGAAAAGCTGGGCTATGTGAATAAGAACATGGCATTAGGAATGGAGGAAGATTCATTAACAACCTGTGATATGCAGATGACACACTCTTGCTTGCTGAAAGTACAGATGACTTGAAGCACTTACTGATGAAAACCAAAGATTATAGTCTTAGGTATGGATTACACCTAAACATAAGGAAAACAAAAATCCTCATAACTGGACCAATAGGCAACATCATGATAAAAAACTGAAGTTGTCAGGTATTTCATTTTACTTGGATCCAAAGTCAAGACACATGGAAGCAGTAAGTAGCCAAGAAATCAGATGTATTGCACTGGGCAAATCTGCTGCAAAACACCTCTTTAAAGTGTTAAGAAGTGCATACGAGATGAACATTTACATTAGGTAGATAGAATCCTTGGAGAGGTCAATCATGGGAGAATAGAAGGGCTGTGTATGCACAGGCAGACAGCTTGGGGGGAGGGAGTGCATGGGAGGGAAGGACACAGGAAGAGTTAACTATGTGGAGGAAGTGGGAGGGAAACTGTTGTATTGTGGGAAATTGCAGTCAATGTCATGAGACAGTGTATGTGAGCTGCTGTATGGAAGGTGAACTTGCTGTGTAAACTTTCACCCAAATCACAATAAAAATTGAAAAAAAAAAAAAGTATTAAGAAGCAAAAATGTCACTTTGAAGACTAAGGTATTCCTAAACCAGCCATGGTCTTTTCATTCGCCTCATATGTATGTGAAAACTGGGCCATGAATAAGGAGGACTGAAGAAGGGTTGATGCCTTTGAATTATGGAGCTGGCAAAGAATAATGAAAATAAAATGGACTGCCAGAAGAATGAACAAATCTCTTCTGGAGGAAGTGTAGCTGGAATGCTCCTGGGAAGAGAGAATAGCCAGACTTTGTCTCACCTATTTTGGTCATGTTGTCAGAAGGGGGCGTTTCCTGGAGAATCATCCTTGGTCATGAGGGCCATTGAAAAAGGAGAAACCATCAACAAGATGGATTGACACAGTGGCTGCAGTGATGGGCTCAAACATGAAAAGATTGTGAAGATGGTGCGGGATCAGGCATTGTTTCAATCTGTTGTACATAGGGTCGATATTAGTTAAAGCCAACTTGATGGCACCTAACAAAAACAGTAACAGTTAATTTAAAAATGAAAATATATAGAAACTTTCTATCATCATCTACCATTTCTTAACAGCAGATAGATTTTATTTGAACAAAAATTGACCTGTAGGACACTGAAGTTACAGTTTCTCAGTCCAATGATTTTCAGTGGGTAAGGAAAAAGATGAGATTGCTTAAATGATCTCTTTCTCATATTTTATTAATTAAATCTGTAATGTATTTTGCCTATATGCAAATAAGATGAGCTGAAAAGTGCTTCAGTACTGAAACAAAAAGAATGGAGTATGAAGTTTTATTATGTTGCTCTGACTCATGCTTTGTTGACTTTACACAAAAACTTATTCCCTTACAGCATAAGAAAACTTAATTTTTTTACAAGAAAGAAATAGATTAAGTAATTAAAATACGAAGCCAACTTGTGTAACTTTAAAAAATATCTCCCATTATGTTACTAAATATGTGCTGTTTTAGGCAGTGAGTGAGAACAGAGAGGTAATTCCAGTGCTGCTTTTGAGCTTATTCTTTTGCAGCCAGAGGGTAGAAGAGAAACTTTTGGAAGATGTTTAACATATCATTTCCTTAATTCTGATTTTCCTAGTGCATATCAACATTTTTAACCAATTGAATTCAAATGCTTAATTTATATTATGTAGTACATAAAGCATGTCAGAAGTAATAAAAAATGTAAATAAAGGAAGGAAAAGGGCTAACATTTCCTGAGTATTTCCTTTCTTTTTTATTAGCACATGGAAAAAAATGTCCAGTCTGCTACACTCATGAATACTTTTGCCTGTGTATACATAAATGATACCAGAAATATAAAAACCTCATAGCAACCCCTCCTTGGGTTTCCAAGGCAGTAGCACTACAGAAGTAGATTGCCCAACCTTCCTTCTGAGGAGTGGCTGGTGTGTTTGAACCACCAGCCTTCTGGTTAGCAGTCAAATGCCTTAGGCACTACACTACCAGAGCTCCCTATAAAAAAAGGTGGATATTCTTATTGGATTTTAATTGCAACTTTGTATAACTTTGAACTATAAAATAATTTATGGAGATTAAGCAAAATTAACCATATTAAAGAAATAGAATAATTGTGGGAGAAACAGGGTCTTACCAGCTAGCAATTCATATTTAAGTTTCTCTTGTTGTTGTTAGGGTATGGTCTAGTGGATTCTGACTCATAGCATCCCTATTTACAACGGGATGAAACACTGCCCAATCCTGCACCATCCTCACAACCATTTCAATGTCTGTGCCAATCCATCTCATTGACAATTTTCCTCTTTTTCACTGACCCTCTACTTTAACAACATGATATCCTTCTCCAGACACTTGTCCCTCTTAATAACTTGTCCAAAGTACATGAGACAGAGTGTCACCATCCTGCTTCTAAGGGGGCATTTTGGCTGTACTTCCTCTAGGATAGATTTGTTTATTCTTTTGCAGTCCATGATGTATTTCATATTCTTTGCCAACAGCATGATTCAAAGATATTAATTCTTCTTGTGTCTTCCTTATTCATTTTCCAGCTTTCACTTGCATATGAGATAATGGAAAACAGCATGACTTGAGTTGGGCACACCTTAGTGCTGAAAATGACATCTTTGTCTTTTAACACTTTAAAGAAGTCTTATGTAGCAGATATGCTCGATGCAATATGTTATTTGATTTCTTGACTTCTGCTACCATGAGTGTTGATTGTAGATTCAAGTAAAGTGAAATCCTTGACAACTTCAAACTTTCCTCCATTTATTATAATGTTGCTTATTGGTCCAACTGTGAAGATTTTTATTTTCTTTATGTTAAGGTGTAATCCCTACTGAAAGATCTAGTCTTTTATCTTCATACGTAAGTCATCCAAGTCTTCTTCACTTACAGCAAGCTGGATTGCTGCATGTCACAGGTTGTTAGTGAGTCTTCTAATTTTAAACCTCTTAGAATCCCCTTGTTCTGTTTGAATGACTGCCTCTAGGTCTATGTACACGTTCCACCTCTCATCTCTCAGTTTGTCGTACTGTAGTGGTTTGCATGTTGCTGTAATGTTGGAAGCTATACCACTGGTGTTTCAATACCAACAAAATCATCCATGGTGGACAGATTTTAGCATACCTTCCAGACTAAGACCAACTAAGGAAAAAGATGTGGCAGTCTGCTTCTGAATAAACTGACCCCTGAAAACCTTATGTTGTTGTTGTTATGTGCCGTTGGGTCAGCTCCGACTCATAGTAACCTCATGTACAACAGAATGAAACACTGCCCTGTCCTGCACCAACCTCACAATCTCTGCTATACCCAAGCCCATCATTGCAGCCACTGTGTCAATCCATCTTGTTGAGGGCCTTTCCCTTTCTACTTGACCCTTCACTTTACCAAGCATGATGTCCTTCTCCAGGCAATGGTCCCTTCTGACAACATGACCAAGTGGTCAGACGAAGTCTGGCCATCCTTGCTTCCAAGGAGCTGGTATCAGCTACACTTCTTCCAGGACAGATTTGCTGGTTCTTTTGGTAGTCCATTGTATTCTGAGTATTCTTCACCAAAACCACAACTTAAAAGCATCAACCTTCTTCAGTCTTCCTTATTCATTGTCCAGCTCTCATATGCATATGAGGCGATTGCAAACGCTATGGCTTGTGTTAGGCATACCTTAGTCTACAAAGACAATTCTTTGCTCTTCAGCACTTTAAAGAGGTCTTTTGCAGCAGATTTGCCTAGTTCAATGTGTCTTCTGATATCTTGTCTACTGTTTCCATTGGCATTGATTGTGAAACCAAGTAATATGAAATCCTTGACAGCTTTAATCTTTTCTCCATTTATTGCAATGCTACTTATTGGTACCAATAAGCCCCAAGGATACAGGTGAGGAGAGACAATTCAGGGACGCCAAAGTGGCAGGCCAGAAGAGCAGGAGAAAGGGGATTATAAACCAGGAAGCCAGACAGAGGAACAGTCAGCCACAGGGACCCAGGTGGGGGTGATACGAGAGGTCTCCAACAGCAAGACAAACTTGTCTGTTGGTTTGTCCTACTGTGGTGACATGTAGACGTGAGTTTTGAGGTTGAGCCTCTGGTGTTTAAAACCCAGCAAAATGCACCTGGTGCACAGGTAACAGCCCAGTTTATAGACTGAGACACACTAGGAAGAAGGAAGAGGCCATCCACTTCTCAAAGAATTGGCCAGGGAAAACATGAATAGCAAAGAAACTTATTGGTTCAGTTGTGAGGATTTTTGTTTTCTTTATGTTGAGATGTAATCCATACTGCAGACTGTAGTCTTCAATCTTCATCAGTAAGTGCTCCAAGTCATCCTCACTTCCAGCAAGCAAAGTTGTGTCATCTGCATATCATAGGTTGTTAATAAGTCTTCCTCCAATCCTGATCCCATGTTCTTCATGTTGTCCAGCTCCTCTGATTATTTGCTCAGCATACAGATTGAACAAGTATAATGAAAGGATACAACCCTGATGCACTTCCTTCCTTATTTTAAACCATGCAGTATCTTCTGTTCTGTTTGAATGACAGCCTCCTGGTCTATGTACAAGTTGCTCACTAGCACAATTAAGTGTTCTGGAATTCCCATTATTCTCAATGTTATCCATAATTTGTTATAATCCACACAATCAAATGCTTCTGCATACTCAACAAAACACAAGCAAACATCTTTCTGATATTCTTTGCCTTCAGCCAAGGTTCATCTGACATCAGCAATGATATCCCTCATTCCACACCCACTTCTGAATCCAGCTTGTATTTCTGGAAGTTCTCTGTCAATACTGCTGCAACCATTTTTAAATTAGCTTCAGCAAGATTATACTTGCTGTGTGTGATATTATGTTGTTTGATAACTTTCACATTCTGTGGAATCACCTTTCTTTGGAATGGGTACAAATATGGATCTCTTCCAGTCAGTTGGCCAGGTACCTGTCTTCCAAATTTCTTTGTATAGACAAGTGCTTCCAGAATGGCATCTGTTTGTTGAAACATCTCAATGGATATTCTGTGAATTCCTGAAGCCTTGTTCTTCCCCACTTCTTTCAGTGCAGCTTCAACTTCTTGCTTCAATACCATTGATCAGATGCTACCACCTAAAGTGCATGAACATCAACCAATTCTTTTTGGTATGGTGACTGTGTTCCTCCCATCTTCTTTTGATGTTTCCTGCATCAATCAGTATTTTGCTCATAGAATATTTCAATTCTGCACTTCAAGGTTTGAATTTTTTCTTCAATTCTTTCAGCTTGAGAAATGCTGAGTATGTTCTTCTCTTTTGGTTTTCTAACTCCAGGTCTTTGCACAGTTCATTATAATAATTGACTTTGTATTCTTGAGCTGCTTTTGAAATCTTCTGTTCAGCTCTTTTATCTTGTTATTTCTTTCTTTCTTTTTTTTTTTTT
>NW_006921692.1:9867291-9873098 GCF_000298275.1 Orycteropus afer afer
GTAATGACCACAACCTTGCCCCTTGTCAGCTCTACTATACACCTGGGAATTCTGATCATTCACATGAACTTATCGGCCCATTGTATCTTGTTATTTCTTCCATTTAGTTTAGCTACTCTCTGTTTAAGGGCAAGTTTCAGGGTCTCTCCTGACATCTATGTTGGTATTTTCTTCTTTTCCTATCTTTTTAATCACCGTTTGCTTTCTTCATGGATGATGTTCTTGATGTTATCTTTCAATTCCTCTGGTTTTTGGTCATTTGTGTTCAGTGCATCAAGTCTGTTCTTCAGATGGTCTTTAAATTCAGGAGGGATATAATTAAGGTCATATTTTGGCTCTCATGGACTAATTTTAATTATCTTCAGCTTCATCTTGAACTTGCATATGAACCATTGATGGTCTATTCCTCTGTCAGCTCCTGGCCTTGTTGTGGCTGAAGATATTGAGCTTCTCTACTGCCTCTTTCCACAGATGTAATCTATTTGATTCCTGTGTACTCCATTTGGTGAAGTCCACATGTATAGCTGCTGTTTTTGTTGTTGCAAAAAGATATTTGCAATGAAGAAGTCATTGGTCTTGTAAAATTCTATCATGTGATCTTCAACATTATTTCTACCACCAAGGCCATATTTTCCAACTACTGGTGATTCTTCTTTGCTTCCAACTTTTGTATTCCAATCTCCAGTGATAATTAACACATCTTAATTGCATATTTGGTCAATTTCAGACTCTAGAAGTTGGTAAAATATGCTTAATTTCCTCATCTTTGGTCTTGGTGGTTGAATAATCATAATTTTTGCTGGTCTTCTTTGTAGACATATGGATATTATCCTATCACTGATAGCATTGTACTTCAAGATAGATCTTGAAACATTCTTTGCAATAATGAATGCCACACCATTCCCCTTCAATTTGTCATTCCTGCCACAGTAGATCTTATGGTTGTCTGATTCAAAATGGCCAAACCAGCCCATTTCACTTACTAATGCCTAGGATATCAATCTTTATGCATTCCATTTCATTTTTGACAACTTCTAATTTTCCTAAACTCAAACTTCGTACATTCTATGTTCTGATTATTAGTGGATACTTGAAACTGTTTCTCCTCATTTTGAGTCATGCCACATCAGCAAAATGTACAAAAGCTTTACTCCATCCACATCATTTAAGGTTGTCTCTACTCTGAGTAGGCAGCACTTCCCCAGTTGTATTTTGTGTGCCTTCCAATGTAAGGGACTCATCTTCTTGTACTATTGTGGTTGTTGTTATATGCCGTCGAGTCGGCCCCGACTCATAGTGACCTCTCCTTGGGTTTCCGAGGCAGTATCTCTACGGAAGTAGGATTGCCCAAACTTCCTTCCAAGGAGTGGCTGGTGGGTTTGAACCACCAGCATTCTGGTTAGCAGTCAAGTGCCTTAGGCACTATGCTACCAGGTGGACTATGTTTCAAGGCTATTCTTAAAGTTTTCCCATAATAGATCAGACAGTGTTTCACTGCTATTCATAAGGTTTTCAGTGGCCAATTTTTTTTGAGAAGTAGATGGACCATTCCTTCTTCTGAGTCTACCTTAGTCTGGAAGCTCCACTGAAACCTGTCCACCATGGGTGATCCTACTGGTATTTGAAATACTGGTGGCATAGCCCCTAGCCTCACAGTAATACACAAGCCACCACAGTATGACAAACTGACAGATGAATGGTGGTAAAACCTTATGGATATCACTAATTATGTCTTTATATTTCATATGCCCTATGACATAATTTCCCAACCCTAGAGCCTGGAAAGGGAGGGAGTGGCCTGTGACCACAAGAGTGGCAGGGTCCAGGTAATGTGTGGGAGGCAGGCAAGGTCCCAGTCCCCTAGATCCAGGAAAGGTAGGGAGTGACTGGGGACCACAGGAGTGGCAGGACCCAGGTAAGGAGAGAGAGGCAGCCAAGGACCCAGCCCCCTAGAGCCAGGGAAGGGAGGGAGCAGCTGGGGACCACAAAGTGACAGGATCCAGGTAGGAATTAGGTAAGGGGAGGGCGTAGAAGTTTCCAACAGTTAATGGAGACAAACTTCTTTGTCAGTTTGTCATCCTGTGGGGCTTGCACATTGCTGTGAGGCTTCAGACTGAGACAGATTCAGAAGAAATAAGAAGCCATTCACTTCTCAAAAAATTGGTCAGGGAAAACCTTATGAATATCAGAGAAACACTGTCTGATTGATTGCTGGGCAACTTTATGAATAGCTTGGAAACATCATCCAACACAGTGCCAGAAGAGGAGCCCCTTGGGTTGGAAGGCACTCAAAATAGGACTGGGAAAGAGCTGCCTCATCAGAGTAGAACCAACCTTAATTATATATATAATGTAAGTCTCTCAGGGCCTCCATGTCCTGACATGGCATGACTCAAATTGAGGAGAAACAGGTGCAAACATTCATTAACAATCAGAATATAGAATGTACAAAGTATGAATCTAGTAAAATTGGAAGTTGTCAAAAATGAAATGGAACACATAAAGATTGATATCCTAGGCATTAGTGAGCTGAAATGGACAGGTTTTGACCATTTTGAATCAGACAACCATATGATCTGCTATGGTGGGAATGAGAATTTGAAGAGGAATGGTGTGGCATTCATCATCACAAAGGGTGTTTCAATATCTGTCCTGAAGTACAATGCTGTCAGTGATAGGATAATATCCATATATCTAAAAGGAAGACCTATTAATAGTACTATTATTCAAATTTATGCACCAACCATCAAAACCAAAGATGAGGAAATTGAAGATTTTATCAACTTCTGCAGTCTGAAATTGACTGAACATGAAATCAAATGTGTTGATTATCACTGGTGATTAGAATGCAAAAGTTGGAAACAAAGAAGAATCACCGGTAGTTAGAAAATTTGGCCTAAGTGACAGAAATAACCCTGGAGATTGCATGATAGAATTTTTCAAGACCAATGACTTCTTCATTGCAAATACCTTCTTTCAACAACACAAACGGTGGCTATATACATGGATTTCACCAGATAGAGTACACAGGAATAAGACTGACTACATCTGTGGCAAGAGGCTATGGAAAATATCAATATCTTCAGCCAAAACCAGGCCAGGAGCTGATCGTGGAACAGACTATTAACTGCTCATATGCAAGTTCAACTTGAAGTTGAAGACAATTAAAACAAGTCCACAAAAGCCAAAATATGACCTTGAATATATCCCTCCTGAATTTAGAGACCATCTAAAAAATAGATTTGATACATTGAACACCAATGACCGAAAACCAGAAGAATTGTGGGATGACATCAAGAGCATCATCCATGAAGAAAGCAAGAGGCCATTACAAATATGAGAAAGAAAGAAAATACCAAAGTGGATGTCAGAAGAGACTCTGAAACTTTCCCACAGCTTGAGAAAATGGAAGAAATCACAAGATAAAGAGCTGAACAGAAGATTTCAAAGAGTAGCTCGAGCAGACAAGGCCAATTACTATAATGAAGTGTGTAAAGACCTGGAGTTAGAAAACCAAAAGGGAAGAACATGCTCAGCATTTCTGAAGCTGAAAGAACTGAGGGGAAAAAAAAAATTAAGCCTTGTGTTGCAATATTGAAAGATTGTGTGGGCAAAATATTGAATGATGCAGGAAGCATCAAAAGAAGATGGAAGGAATACACAGAGTTACCATACCAAAAAGAGCTGGTGGACCTTCATCCATTTCAGGAGCTGACATATGTTTAAGAACCAATGGTATTGTAGGAAGAAGTCAAAGCTCCACTGAAAGAATTGGTGAAGATCAAGGCTCCAGGAATTGACAGAATACCCACTGAGATATTTCAACAAAGAGGTGCCCTACTGGAGGCACTCATTCGACTCTGCCAAAAGATTTGGAAGACAGCTATCTGACCAAGTGACTGGAAGGGATCCATATTTGTGCCCATTCCAAAGAAAGGTGATCCCACAGAATGTGGAAATTATCAAACAATATCATTAATATTGCATGCAAGTAAAATCTTACTGACGATAATTTAAAAACAGTTGCAGCAATGTATTGTCAGAGAACTTCCAGAAATGCAAGCTGGATTCTGAATAGGTTGTAGAACAAGGAATATCACTACTGATGTCAGATGGATCTTGGCTGAAAGCAAAGAATACCAGAAAGATGTTTGTTGTTGTTGTTGTTGTTATATGCCGTCGAGTCGGCCCCGACTCATAGCGACCCCTCCTTGGGTTTCCGAGGCAGTATCACCACGGAAGTAGGATTGCCCAACCTTCCTTCCGAGGAGTGGCTGGTGGGTTTGAACCGCCAGCCGTCTGGTTAGCAGGCAAGTGTCTTAGCCACTATGCTACCAGAGCTCCCCGAAAGATGTTTACTGGTGTTTTATTGACTATGCAAAAACATTTGATTTTGTGGATCATAAGAAATTGTGGACAACTTTGAGAAGAATGGGAATTCCAGAACACTTTATTTTGCTCATGAGGACTTGTACACTGACCAGGAAGCTGTTTAAACAGAACAAGGAAACACTGGTTTGAAAATCAAGAAGGGAGTGTGTCAATGTTGTTTCCTTTCACCATACTTATTCAATGTATACGTTGAACAAATAACTCGAGAAGCTGGACTATATGAAGAAGAACGTGGCTTCAAGATTGGAGGAAGAATCATTAACAACTTGTGATACACTGATGACACAACTTTGCTTGCTGAAAGTGAGGGTGACTTGAGGTACTTACTGAAGTTTGAAGACTACAGTCTGCAGTATGGATTACATCTCAATATAAAGAAAACAAAAATCCTTACATCTGGACCTGTAAGCAGATCATGATAAATGGAGAAAAGATTGAGGTTGTCAAAGACTTCACATTTCTTTGTTCTACAATTGATGCCAATGGAAGCAGCAGTCAAGGCATCAGATAACGTACAGCACTGGGCAAATTGGTTGCAAAGGACCACTTTCAAGTGCTGAAGAGCAGAGATGTCTTATTGAGGACTAAGATGTGCCTGACACAAGCTATGATATTTTCAATCACCTCATGTGTATGTGAGAGCTGGACAATGAATAAGGTAAACTGAAGAAGAACTGATGTTTTTGAGTGCTGGTATTGGCAAAGAATGTTGAAAGTACTGTGGACTGCTAAAAGAACTAACAAGTCTGTCCTGGAAGAAGTGCAGCTGGAATGTTCCTTGGAGGTGAGAATGGCCAAACTTCATCTCACATACTTTGGTCATGTTGTCAGAAGGGACCGTTCCCTGGAGAAGGATGTCCTGCTTGGTGAGGTGGAGGGTTGATGAAAGAGGTGAAGGCCCTCAATGAGATGGATTGACATGGTGGCTGGTGATGGGCTCAAGTATAGCAAGAATCATGGAGCTGGTGCGGGACCGGGCGGTTCTTTATTCTGCTGTGCATAGGGTCACTGTGAGTCGAAGACAACTAGAAGGCATCTCAAAACAACATGACACAATTATTTTCTTTCTTTTCAAACATTTATGATTAAAAAGCATAAAGGAAAAGTAATTAGCATTGTCAAGTATGAATACTTTATTAGTAGTCTTTACATTTGCCCGTGAAATTCCCTTCATCAGACATCTTTTGTTGTGTATATGGCTTTGAATTACTTTCTATGGTCTTTTCCCCTCCATCTGCAGAACTCCCATTATTTGAAATTTCCTGGCTTCTGGTTGTCTTGGAATGGTTTAGTTTCAGATTCATTCCTTTTTTTTTTTTTGAAAGGATTGGAGGGTTTTGGCTTCTGAGTGGCCTAGAATATGAAGACCTGGCTATCTCTACAAGATAATGGCTACTCCCCGCTATTTCCATAAA
>NW_006921692.1:9873263-9878737 GCF_000298275.1 Orycteropus afer afer
GCCCCCAAGCAAAGAAGGAGGGCACAACACTTCTTCTGCAGAGCCTTACCCATTTCTCAGATGATAGAGTCCAGGTCTCCACCATCTATGAACACCACACCTTGCTTGGAGGTGCAGGCATGCACCTACTACTTCTAAGATAGAGGGCCTCCTTTTTCTCTTTGCCTGCATCTAAATGGACTGGATGCAACATTGCTCCTTGCATTTGCTTTACTAATACACCTGGAGAGGATGTGTTCTCAGGGTGAGTGCCAATTTGGTTGGAGGAAAAATAATCTGATCTTAGTTCCCCCTTTGGAACTAAGGGGAAATCCTCTAATTAAGCTATGACAGTAAGGCAAATATAGAATGGAATGCTAGATTATATTTGTAATTTAGGTATTGCCACCTGGAAATAATAATGAAACCTCAGTCACTCATCTGATTTACCAGTTATTTGCTTTACCAACAATGTGATTAGTATAGCTGTAATATTTCAGGAATCACTCCCATTCTTGAAGGACAGTTTTGCTGGATATAGTATTTTTGGTTGACTGTTTCATTTTGTTTGTTTTTCTTTCAGCATTTTAAATATATCACTTCATTGCCTTCTGGGTACTTAATTTTATTGGGAATCTTGTGTGTGCTACTGGTTGCTTCCCTTTCACTACTTTCAGGGTTTCTCTTTACCATTGCCTTTTGAGAGCCTGACTATGATGTGTCTTAGTGTAGATTTCTTTGAGCTTTTCCTGCTTGGAGTTCTTTGATTTTCTTGGATTTGTAGATTCATCTAATCAGACAGATTGAGGAAAAATTCTGTCATTATTTCTTCAAATATCCTTTCTGTCCTTTCTCTCGTCTCCATGTGTAATTCTCATGAGGCATATATTAATTTCATGATTTTTTCCCATAATTCCATTAAACTATGCTCAGCCTTTTTGAGCCTTGTATTTTTGTTGTTTTTTAGCCTGTGAACTACAACAATCTTATCCTCTAATTTGCTGTTTTTTTCTTCTACCTGATTAAATCTGCTATTAAAATCTTCCATTGTGTTTCTCATTTCAGTTATTGGTCTTTTCAGTTGCATATTTCTGTTTGGTTTCTTTTTATCTCTCTTTTCATCCTTATTTTATCCTTGTATTGTTTGCCTTATCTCTTTTAGATCTTTGTCTATGTTTTCCCTTAAATATTTAATTATGTAATATTCCGTTCTTTTTATTATTTGGTCTTCCTTAGATGTACTTTCACTCCTCTTGTTAATATGGATGGGTCATTGTTTCTCTTTTCTTTGTGCACTTTGTAATTTTTTGGGGAGAGCATTGTGATGTCCGAGGGTGTTAACTTTTCCAGTTCTACCCTGCATTTGGTGTTTTTGTCCTCACTAACTACTGCTAGAAAACTCTTAAGCCCTCAGAGCCTTTGTCTTTTTCTTATGATTTTCTCTTCATTTCTGTGTCCTTCTTCCCTGGTTGAAGAGAGTTCTAGATCTCAGTTCCTACTTTCAATATCTGCCATACACACTAAAGAATATTCTATGATCAATTAGCCCACCAATAGGCACCACCACTCAGACAAAATGCCATACACTAATGAATCTGTTTACCAGGGGGCACAATTTTCTCTTTCTGGTTATTATAGTCTTTGCTTTTCTGTTTATGCAACCATGTTTTCAATCAGAGAAACAACACCCAGTGAGCCCTCTTTGGAACTGGCTATTGTCCTCTAGTTTTGCCAGAGGCTTCCTTCCCTGTCTTATAGGTTTGCTTATATGAAGCTGCCATTCAGGGGAACCACAGGCAGACTTTCATCCATTTCGTGAACAGGAGGGGTTGACACTCTCAGAAAGACCTTTGAGAGATCTATCTTGTTGGTTTCAGAGCCCAGTGCCAGTGTGTTGTTTGAGGGAGCATTCTCTATTTAGGTGACCTTCCTTCTGGCTCTACTGTAGGAAACCTTCTGTAAGAATTTATATCAGCCCAGCTGCCAACAGTTACCACATGGGACAAGGGTTGTCATACTCTTAATGGACCACTAGGGAGGTCTACCTTGTTGCTCTCAGACATCCTCTCCCTCTTGTATGTTGGCTGTGTGTGTAACCTCTACTCAAGATGCCTGTTCCCTCGTACACAACAGCCCTAGTCAACAGTGCTGAGCATTCTTGTGAAGGGAAAGAAAACAGATTCAAACTAACTCCAAAGTGGTCTCTTCTGTTAGTTCCAGAGGCCTAAGCTATGCAATGTGCAGGGAGGCATGTAGAGTGCTGAGTACAGGAACAGATTCCACTGTGGGACACCTTTTATAGCAATTTGCAGCAGCCTGGCAACTACCCATAACCAGGTGACGGAGGGACCATTACACTCTGATTGGACTCCTAGGACAGTCTGTCTTGTTGCTATCATAGTATCCCAGGTAGATTGTTGGCAGTGAATGCACACAGCAGCCTCAATTAGTTATTCTCAGAACCAACTGGAAACATAGACAGACAGATTCAAAATGATCTCCCAGGAGGTCTGTCCTATTGGTTACAGAGGCTTGAACTATGGAGTGTACAGGGAACAAAGTAGACTGTTGACTATGAGATCATATTCCCCTTCAGGGGCCTTCTGCAGCCATTTGCAGCAGCCTTTCAAATGATAATGTCTGTGTGGGGATGGTACTGACATGCTCTGAATGGAACTCCAAGAAGGTCTGCCTTGTTGATTTTAGAGCAGACATTTAGGTCTTTTCTCTTTGCACAGGCAGAGGATGTTGTAGTTAGTTGTAGTTAGGTAAGCTAGCTCTTTTCCTGGAATCACTTCTTCAGTTCACAGCAGCTAGTGGCCCCCATGACTGGGAATAGGGCCAGGGATAATGGGAAAAGCAATTTTCCTACCATATGTGACTTGTTGATTTATTGGTTCTTGCTTCTCTGCACTTCCCCGCTGCTGTCCTCTGTTCCCTGAGTCAATGCCCCAAAAGGCTGGGCCAAGTTTCCTTACTGTATTTGTGGATGTTGGTGGTTTACATCACCATCAGAGTGATCTTTTGTAAGTTTTATTGAGGAAATGCTCTCAATAAAAGCATTTGGGGAAGTGAGTAAAATAGGATAGTATGAGGAAGAATATAAGCAAAGATATGTTTTTAGATGAAGTCTAGCTAATTTTTATCTCATGAGGAACATTGGATGTAGATAGAAACATCCAGTTATTCAACCTTGACCATATTAACATCATTTAATTATTTATTTAACTGCAAAAGGTACCAAACAAACCAGACTCACTGCCATCAAGTTGGTTCCAACTCATAGCATCCCCCTTTGGGTTCCCTGAGTGGTAAATTTTTATGGAAGTAGATTGTCCAGTTTTCCTTCTGCAGAGTGGCTGCTGTATTTGAACTGCCAATCTTCTGGTTAGCAGTCAAATGCTTTATGCACTATCACCAGAGCTCCTTGAAAAATGTACAGATGTGATCTATTAGCAGCCAATGAATAATGTGCAGTAGATCACTAAAGGGGATCTGTTCATAGTAACAATAGCATTGACTGCAAGCATCTTTCCAAGTTTCCAATTCCCTTATGCATTTAGTGTTTAGATATACTGAACTGTAGATATACTGAAGGATGTTTACCTGTGCTTAACTGACTATGAAAAGACATTTGATTATGTGGATTATGGCAAATTATGGATAATATTGCATGGAATGGGAATTCTATAACATTTAATTGTGCTCATGCCAAATCTATACATGGACCAAGAGGCAGTCATTTAAACAGAATAAGAGGTACTGTGTGTCTTAAAATCAGAAAAGTTGTGTGTTAGGGTTGCATCATTTCACTACACTTACTCAATCTGTATGTTGAGCAAATAATCCAAGAATTTGGACTATATGGAGAAAAATATGGCATCAGGATTAGAAGAATATTTATTAGCAACTTGCAATATGCAGATGACATAACTTTGCTTGCTGAAAACAATGAGGACTTGAACCACTTTCTGATGAAGATCAAAGACTATAGACTTAAGTATAGATTATACCTCAGCATAAAAAAAAAAAAAAATCCTCACAACTGAACCAATAAACAACATAATGGTAAATGGAGAAAAAATTGAAGTTGTAAAGGATTTTATTCCATTTGGATCCACAATCAATAATCATGGAAACAGCAGTCAGGATATCAGTTAACCTATTTCATTGGGCAAATCTGCTGCAAGAGATTTCTTTAAAGTGTTAAAACCAAAGATATAACTTTAAAGAGCAAGGTATGCCTGACCTAAGGCATGAGGTTCAGTTTCCTCACATTCATATGAAAGCTGGGCAATGATTAAGGAAGACTGAGTAAGAATTGATACATTTTAATTAGGTATTAATAGAGAATACTGAATATACCAAGGGATGCCATAAGAAAGAACAAATCTGTCTTATAGCCAGAATGCTCCTTAGAAGCAAGGATGATGAGACTTTGTCTCACATACTTTGGACATATAATCAGGAAGGACCAATTTCTTGAAAAGGATGTCATTATTGGTAAAGTAGAGGGTCATTGAAAAAGAGGAGAACCCTCAATGAAATGGATTGACATAGGGGCTGCAATAATGAGCTAAAATGTAGCAACTACTGTGAGGATGCAGGAGTGGGTAGTGTTTCATTTTGTTATACATTGGGTCACTATGAGTTGGAATTGATTAGAAAGCATATAACAATAACAACTACCACCACAACACTAGAAAATAGTAATTTTTAGTGGCAAAAAATGCTTACTTTCACATTTGTCAGTCAAAGATTTATATCTATTCATGTTATTAATCAATAATACTAATAAAACAAAAATATCAAGTTAATTAGTTAACAGAAGGAATGTTAGATTTGTTTTGTTCCAAATATGTCTAGAACAGGGTTTGACAAATATTTTCAGTTGTCGGCCAGTTATTATTATAGTTTTGTGGGCTATATGGTCTCTGTCACAACTATCCAACTCTGCTGCTGTAGAGCAAAAACAGCAAGAGGCAATATATCACAAAAGTGTATAAATCTACTTTATTTATAAAACTGGCAGCAGGCCATATTTGGCCTATGGTCTGTAGGTTGCCAAACCCTTGTCTAAATAAACACTACATTCTTTATAGGGTTGTTGCACAAGTGAAAAATATAATATACATGAAATATATATATATTTAAAAAACTCATTACTATATGGTGAATTCCAACTCATAGCAACTGTATAGGACAGAGTGAACCTCACCTATACAGTTTCCAAGTCTGAAATTTTTATGGAAGCAGACTGCCATATCTTACTCCCATGGATCAGCTGCCTGGTTCAAACTATCCACTTTTGGTTAGCAGCCAATCACTTGAACCACTGTACCACCAAAAAAAAAAAAAAAAAAAGAAAGAAATTGAATGCATGCAAGTCAATATCCTAGGCATTAGTGAGCTGAAGTGGACTGTTTTGAAATGGACAGTCATATGAACTGGAAATGACAAATAAAAGAGGATTGATGTCATAGTCATTCAAAAAG
>NW_006921692.1:9878837-9881857 GCF_000298275.1 Orycteropus afer afer
GGAAGTAGATTGCCCAACCTTCCTTCCAAAGAGTGACTGGTGGGTTTGAACGGCCAGCCTTCTGGTTAGCAGTCAGTGCCTTAGGCACTATGCCTCAAAATACTTAATAAACCAGAAAAAAAGAAAAGAAAAGAAAAGAAAAGAAAAACTCACTGCCATTGAGTTGACTCCAAGTCATAGCAACCCTTTGGGTTTCCAAGGCTGTAAGTCTTTATGGAAGCACACTGCCTCATCTTTTTTCCATGAAGCATCTGATGGGTTAGAACCACCAATCTTTTGGTTAGCAGCTGAATGAAGGGTTGCTATGATTTATGTATAGAGGAAGAGAATAAGACATAGAAAAACAAAGTAAAATGTATGCTAAATGAAGATGGGAACCAAGTCCATGTTTAAAGTTTATCTTGCTACTAGCACATTAACAAGTACATGCCTAATCTAGAGTAGGAAAACAATGAATATATGCTAAATAAATTAATATTTGAATAAAGCACAGAATATGATGCTACTGGTTCGCTACAGGGTTCTGGAAAACTTAAAGAGAAAACTGAATTTTCGTCATATAAACAAACAAACAAACAAAAACTCACTGCCATCAAGATGAATCGACTCACAGCGACCACTCTTTGTGTTTCCGTGGCAGTGTCACTATGGAAGTAGATTTCCCAGTCTTCCTCCTGAGGAGTGGCTGGTGGTGCTTAGGCACGACGCCACCACAGCTTCCCTAGCATAGTTAATATGGAAAGTTTATCAATCGTGGAAGGTACTCTCCATTCTACCACCTTTCCTCCTTCCTATACAAATACACACTGAATGTGCGAACTATTGTATCTTATGAAACAGATATTATGAAGTAATTAGGCTGAAATTTGTTGGAAATCGATGGTATTATCAAATATCACTAGATTATTTCCATACGGCAAAATAAAAACATTCTCCTAACTTTAATATTGAAGAAAAACAGAGTAGAAGGGTTATTTTATAAATTCATTTTTATTTGAAAAGAAAAACCTTTGAAAGCAATTTTCCTAGGTATTGGCATTGACAAGATCATTTTTTATTTAGAAACTTTAATGCCTACAACTGCCAAACATCTGTTTCCATGTGATCTAGTTATTATGCTATTTATATACACATTATTTCTTTCTAACTCAATGAAAACTTACAAATATAGATGTCTCCCCAGTGATCAACCATAAATTTTAAGCAGACATTGCTTTCTACTTCTTGCTTTGAAGATGTTGGCATGACAAAGTGTCTTTAAGCTCTATCTTTCTTACCATTCATCAAAATGTTAAAATGGAGCTCTTTGCACCATTTCTTACCTTTTCTTATATCCATGAATAATTAAATAATAAAGGAATAACTTTAGTTGACTTCTCTTTGCTATAATCATATTTACATTTAAAGAAAATTTATTGTTATTCTTATTTTGTAAGAATCTTTCTCCAAGTTTTAAAATGATTATACAATATAATACCCATAACTGGTTATACAGCTGCATCTTATAGATACATTTAAAATAATTTAGATTATTTCCATACTGAAGAAACATGTATAGCTCACTAAATGTCCAGGAACTAATTAATTTTAAAGTAGGTTGACATATATAATTCATTAGAAGGAAATTTGGAATCATTCCACTATCTTTTTGGCTCTAAGAATCCTTAACATGATAAAATGTCTTTCTGAAAGTCACAAAGTCCACCCTTTACTGATTTTGTGTTCCTTGAAGGGATGTAAGCTAAATGTTGGGAAATAGTTTCATTTGGAGAAAAACTAATTTTTAAAACTTATTTGCTAGTTTGTTATTTAATATAAAAAAGGTAACAGAGGGATATTATGATGATAGAGTCTATATTATGGTAACACTTCAGGCTAACATGGTAGCACAGGTGAGAGAAATTTGTATTCTGCATGTATAAAAATTCCAAGTTGTGTTGAGTGAACATCCTATGAGATAGTTGCTTTACTGAAGTAGATTCCTTTCTTCTTTCCTGACATACATTTAACAGGCAAAAGAAGATTTTTTAAATTTGTTTTATAATGCTAATAAAATATGAGAAAAATAAGATTAAACAGTCTATTTGACACTTTTTAGGATCTCCACATTTGACTGTTTCCTCAAATAAAATTATTGTAAAAGAAATGTAATGTGTGTGTGTGTAAGTATGTGTGTTGTGTTTGTGTGGCACATGAATGTGTGGACAAGAGATCACAGTGTGCCTTTGTTAAATGGCTTGTGAAAGGAGGACTGAGTTCCTTGCAAGTAGGTGACTTGCTTTTCTGTGTATTTGCAGGTTCAGTTACATTGCTTCACAAGTTTGTTTAATAAATTGGTGGGGGATGACAAACGAATGAATGAGATGCCGCTGTACAGTCTGAGTCAGACTGAGAACTGAAACATACTAATGCTAATCTTCAACAGAGAGGCTCTTCTACTCTCAGACAGGTTACATTTTTAAGTCTACTCTTCCTCAAAGTTTCTTTTCTTTTTCTTCATTATTTATTCATTTTTTATTCAAGTAAAGTTTATGCATAAGGAAATACACAAATATTTATTATGTAATTAGATGAGTTTGATAAATATAAATAAAGGCCTGGGTTAACAACAGCTCCAATCAAGTTACAGAACATTTCTGCCCCCTTCAAAACTTCTCTTGTGCTCCTTCTCTGTCAGAGTGTCCCTGTAAGTGCAACTGTGATAAGAGAAAACTGCTTTTCTGATATTTTCTACCATTTTTTAGTTTTACATGCTATACACTTTTGTGTTAAATGTCCTTCACTCAGCTTAATGTCTGTGAGATTCAACTATGCTGTTTTATGTATCAGTAGCTCATTTATTTTTATTGCTGAATATTATTCCATTGTATGAATAGACCATATTTTATTTATCCATTTTCCAGTTGATAGACATTTTGCTTGTTTCCTGGTTTTGGTTATAATAAATAAAGCTACTATTAAAGTTCTTATAAAAAATTTTTGAGGATATATACTTTTATTTTTGTTGGATAAACACTTAG
>NW_006921692.1:9881988-9891119 GCF_000298275.1 Orycteropus afer afer
AAAATGGTCGTGTAATATTATATTCAAACCAGCAATGCATAAGAATTCAAGTTGCTTCACTGTTTTTCCAGCTTTTCTTATTTTGATTTTAGGCACTTAGCCCTGGTGAGACAGTGGTTAAGTGTTTGGCTGCTAACCAAAAGGTCAGTGGTTCAAACCCACCAGCTGCTCCATGGGAGAAAGATGGAGCAGTCTGCTTCCATAAAGATATTAGCTTTGGAAACCCTATGGGGCAATATCTACTTCCATATACGGCCTCAGAAACCCAGGGAGAGGTTGCTATGAGTTGAAGCGGCGAATATAGGATACCTATGAGTAGAAATTAACTCTACCACATTTTTTGTTTGTTTGTTTACTTGGTATGAAGTAGTATTAATCTCATTGTGGTTTTAACTTGCACTTTCCTGATGAACACACACACTTCTCATTTATCTACATAGGTTCCAAAGACCAGGTCATTATGTGAAAATTGGTGTAATGCACAAATAGAGGGTGATCACATCAGATCACAAATGGAAGATGACAACATCACTACATAACTGCCAAACAACTGAGAATCATGGTCCAGCCAAGTTGATACATAACCTTAACAATCAAAGACAGTGTTACTCTCACCTTGCACATTGGTGTTCATTACTGTTAAATGTCATTAATGTGCACAACAGTCAGAGAGTAATTTTTACTATTGTTGTAAATGTGAAATGTTGAATAATGAGATAGTCGATAAGCAGGGAGTAAGTATAATGATATTAAGCACTTTGCGCTTATTGGCCACTTGGAACTGACCCAAAGACGGTGAGTTTGTTTTGTTTTGCATTTATTGACCACTCACATACCCTTCATTATAAAGTATCTGTTCAAATATTTTCTTCTTCCTTTTTATTGAGTAGTTTGTCATCTTATAATTGAGATACAGGATATATCTGTATTCTGGCTACGTGGGTTTGTCAGATCTGTTTTATGAATATTTTTTCTAAGTCTGTCCCTTGCCTTTCATTTTTTTAATGGTATCTTTTGATAAGCAGATGTTTTTAATTTTGATTAAGTTTAATTACTTTTGATGTCTAATAAATCTTAGCCTACCCATGATATACAAAGATATATTTCTTTGTTTTATTCTGCAAATCTTGAAGATTTAGCTTTTATATTTAGTTATGATTAACCTCCAGGGCCTGGAGAAGGATATCATGTAGGTTAAAATAGAGGGTCAGTGAAAAAGGGGAAGACCCTCAATGAGATGGATTGACACAGCAACTGTGACAATGGGCTCACGCATGGCAACAATTGTGAGGATAGTGCATGACCAGGCTCTGTTTTGTTCTGTTGTCACTGCAAGTTGAAACTGACTCAACAGCACCTAAGAACAACAACTTCAAATTAATTTATGAGCATGGTGCAAGGTAGTGACTCAAGATTCAATTGTCTTTCCATATATTTATCTAGTTGGTCCATAGCATTTTGTTGAAAGGACTTTCCTGTTTTTAAACTTGATTTCTCTTTTAGTTAGACATCATTTCTAGACTTTCCATTCTGTATTAGATATTTATTTGTCTGTTTTTACACTAGTATATAAACATATATTCATTGGAATTGTGCTCAATCTATAGATCAATTTTTGGGGAACTGACATTTTTAACAATATTGCAATTTGCAATTCATGGATATGCTATATATCTGTATTTCCTTAGGCTTTCATTAGTTTCTTTCATCAGGCACTTGTGCTTTTGTGGTAGCTATCTTGGCTATCTTTAGTTAAGTATATTCTTAAGTATTATACATAGTATTTTACTTTAAGTGAAATTATATTTTAGATTTTATTTTATAATTGATTTCAGGTACTTTTCCTATTAGGTGCTGTTGAGTTGGTTCTAACTTGTAGCGACCATATGTATAACAGAACAAAACAATGCCTGGTCCTACACCATACTCACAATCTTTGCTATGCTTGAGCCCATTGTTGTAGCCACTGTGTCATTCATGATCTTGAGGGTCTTTCCCCTTTTTGCTGGCCCTCTACTCCACCAAGCATGATCTCCTTCTCCAGGGACTGGTTCTTCCTGATAACATGATCAAACTATGAAAGATGGTCTGGCCGTTCTCATTTCTAAGGAACATTTTGGTAGTACTTCTTCAAAACCAGATTTTTTTCTTCTGGCTTAAATATTCTTAACCAAAACCAAAATTCCATGGTTTGAGTCAGGCACATCTTCGTCCTAAAAGTGCCCTCTTTGCTTTTGGACACTTTAAAGAGGACTTTTGCAGAATATTTCTCATATGCAATTTGTTCTTTGATTTCTTGATTGCTATTCCATTAGTGCTTGTTGTGGATCTAAGTAAAATTAAATCCTTGACAACTTCAATCCTTTCTCTATTCATCATGATGTTGCCTATTCGTCCAGTTATGAGGACTTTTGTTCTCTTTATGTTGAAGCGTAATTCATACTGAAGGCTGTAGTCTGTGATAGTCATGAATAAGTGCTTCAAGTTCTCTTGTTTTCAGCTAGCAAGGGTGTATCTTCTGCATTCCACAAGTTATGAGTCTTCCATGAATCCTGATCCCACATTCTTCTTTATAAAGAAGTCCTTTATAAAGTCCAGCTTCTCAGATTATTGCTCAACATACAGATTTAATAAGTATGGTGAAAGGATAGAATTCTAGCAAACAACTTTCCTGACTTTAAACTACACAGTATCCCCTTGTTCTGTTTGAATGACTGCCTCTTGGTTTAGGTAGCTTCCACATGAGCACAATGAGAATTCCCAGTCTTTACAATGTTATCCATAATTTGTTATGGTTCACACAGTCTAATGTCTTTGCATAGTTGTTAAAACACAGGGAAACAGCTCTCTGGTATCCTCTTTCAGTCAAGATTCATCTGACATCAGCAATGATATTTCTTGTTCTACTCCTCTTCTGAATTGCAGCTAGTAAATACAAAACTTGATTTTGATACACTGACTTTATATCCTATGACTCTGATAAATTTTTACTTTTGTAGATTGCTTTAGATTTTGTATATTAACAATCATGTTGATTTTGAATAGATGATTGTAATTTTTTTTTCTAAAATTTATGCTTATTTTCCCCTTTCCTTTCTTTCCTTTTTTCCTCCTTCCTTCTTTTCTATTTTATTTTGTTTTTAGGGAGGACAAAAGATGCATTTATTGAGCCCTCTTGCACAAGACATATGTAACTATACAGCCTCAGGACACCCTTACCCCTATGACTGGTCAGGGTCTGGTTGGTAGCTAGACTCTGCAGCTCCCTGAGCTTGTTGGTTACCACAGCACTGAAGAGCAGTGTCTGCCTGTGGGCTGACACTACCTCCAGGATTGCTTATAGGTCTGTGGTGAAGTTTGCGTAGTTCTGCTTCAGCAGGGAGTCTGCCTCATCCTAACACCAGGAAGAGGATTTTCTTGATGCTGAAAATGTTGGTGCTACCAAAGTGGTCCACAGGTGTCATGTGGTGATGACTACATATGGTTTCCGTGAGAACTCTGGACAGTCTATACCACCAGTGATGTTGTATATTCTTTCAGGCCTAAAGGCTTACTCAAGACCCACAACTGCCATATGATCTGGTACACCAGCTATCTGGTGGGTATCAGGAAAAGGCATAGGTTGCTATAGGGATCTTTAGATAGCTTTGGCAAGATGGACAGGACCAGTATCCATCTTGCCATTGCCAGGCAGTTGTGACCTGCCAAATAGCAGGAATGCTGCTTATCTGCACCAGGGTGGGCTAATTAAAACACAGCTGCCAACATTGTTTCACTAGCCATGATGACAATTAGAGATCAGTGAAACTGGCCATCCTCACCATCCTTATTTAATTTTCTGACTTATCACATTGGCTTATTCAGTGTTGATAAAAGTAGAAGTTCATTGCTTTAAGTTCAGATTTATACTACACAAGTCACTATGTACATACACCGTCCATTGGTGTATAACAGATTTGACTCACTGTCACTCTGTTCTATTTTTACTAGAGTAATAATAATAACAATAATGTTGTTAAGTCAGCTCTGACTCATAGCAACTCTATGTATAACAGAATGAAACAGTGCTCAGTCCTGTGCCATACTCACAATTCTTGTGATGCTTGAGCCCATTGTTGCAGCCACCATGTCTAGCCATCTCACTGAAGGTCTTCCCCTTTTTGGCTGACCCTTTACTTTACCGAGCATGATATCCTTCTCCAGGGAAAGGTATCTCATCTGGCAACCAAAGTAGGGGAGGTGAAGTCTGGCCATTCTTGCTTCCAAGGAGCATCCTGGTTATACTCCTTCCAGGACATTTATGTTCATTCTCTGGCAGTCCATGGTATTTTCAGGATTCTTTGCCAACACCCCAATTCAAAGGCATTAACTCTTCTTCAGTTTTCCTTACTCGTTGTCCAGCTTTCACATGCATGTGGGACAACTGAATATACCATGTTTGGGTTAGGAGCACCTTAGTTTTCAAAGTGACATCTTTGTTCTTAATAGTTGTGGTGAATTGCTTGATGTGGCCCTTCTAGCCATTGTCCTCCATTTTGTGATGTATTGTAAATCCTATTATTGATGCCTGTTTGGGGTGGTATAGTAGTTAAGATTGTGTGTCAACTTAGCTGTGAAGCTGGTAGTAGTTATTCCCTGTAATGACTGACAATCAACTCTGTGGTGGAATTTGCCATGAGCAACTGAGTAGCTGCTTTTAAACTTCTGATTGCTGAAGTCATCCACTTGGGGGTATTTTTGTTGGAGCAGCACAAGGTAACCAAAACAGGTGACATATATCTTGAGTCCTGACTTGCTGGAGGGGGTAACTCAAATCACCACCTTAGCTTCCTTGAGGGTATATACATAGGAATCTTCTGGGAAGGTTCACTCTCCCTCTTGCTCTGGTCATGTGTTTTGGCTCATCATCATCTCACCCCTGGATTTGATATGTAACCACCACATGATCTGCTGATTTAGGTTTGTGAAACCCTGAGAATTGGGAGGATGCTCCAGACCTACTTACAGACCTGGGACTTACCAGCCTGCCAGCCTCCCAGCCTCCAACACCACTACATGAGACAACCCCTTGGATGTATATGAGTTCTGTAAGATGTTACAGTGAAATACTGAACCCTAATACAGGAGGGAGATTACTAGGAGAAGAAGAAGTTAATGTCTGAGATAATGAAATGGCATGGTAACTTGGCCATTTGGGACATCTTTAACCTCTGCTTCACGGAGACTGGCCTTGTGCTGATCTTTCTAAGAGAAAATTGTTCAAGCAATAATTTAAAGACTCTCTTACAACAGATTTGCCAACTGCAATATGACTTCTAATTTCTTGACTGCAACTTCCATGGTCCTGGTTGTGGATCCAAGTAAAATGAAATCCCTTACATCAATCCTTATTCCATTTATCATGATGTTACTTGTTGGTCCAGTTGTGAGGATTGTTGTTTTCCTTTTGTTGAGGTGTAATCCATACTGAAGACTGTGGTCATTGATTTTTATCTGTAGGTGCTTCAAGTCATCCTCACACTCAGCCAACAATGGTGTGTTATCTGAATACTGCAGGTTGTTAATGGTTCTTTGTCCAATCCCAAGGCTATATTCATACAGTTCAGATTCTTAGAATATTTGTTCAGCATACATATTGAATAAGTATGGTGAAAGGATACAAACTTGACACTCCCTTCATGATTTTGAACCATGCAGTATCCCCTTGTTCTGTTCAAACGACAGCCTCCTGATCTAGATACAGGTGCCTCATGAGCACAATTAAGTGTTCTGGTATTCCCATTCTTCTCAATGTTATCCACAATTTGTTATTATTCACATAATCGAATGGTTTTGGATAGTTAATGAAACATAAATAAACATCTTTCTGGTATTATTTGCTTTCAGTTAATATCCATCTGACATCAGCAATGATATCCCTCATTCCAAATCCTTTTCTGAATCCAGCTTGCATTTCTGGAAGCTCTCTGTCAAAATACTGCTGCTACCATTTTTGAATTATCTCCAGTAAGATTTTACTTGCATGTGTGCACTCCCTTCTTGATTTTAAACCATGTAGTGTCCGATGTTAATGATATTGGTTGATAATTTTCCACATTCTGTGGGATCATGTTTCTTTGGAATAGGTACAAATATGGATCATATTTGCTCCAGTGGGGCATCTGTTTATTGAAACATCTCAATGGGTATTTTTTAAATTCTTGGAGGTTTGTTCTTTGCCAATTCCTTCAGTGTACCTTCAATTTCTCCCTTCGGTAAAATTAGTTATTGAACATATGTCACCTGCTGAAATGGATGAACATTGACCAATTCTTTTTGGTACAGTGATTCTGTGTATTCCTTCCACCTTCTTTTGATGTTTCCTGCACCATTTAATATATTGCCCATGGAATCTTTCAATACTGCAACTCAAGGCTTGAATTGTTTCCTCAGTTCTTTCAGCTTGAGAAATGCTGAGTGTGTTCTTCCCTTTTGGTTTTCTAACTCAAAGTCTTTGCACATTACATTATAGTAATTGACTTGTCTGCTAAAGATGCTCTTTGAAATCTTCTGTTCACCTTTTTTATCTTGCCATTTCTTCCTTTTGTTTTAGCTATTGTCTGTTCACAGGCAAGTTTCAGTGTGTCTTTTGACATCCATTTTGGTCTTTTCTTCCTTTTTCATCTTTTTAATAACCTCTTGCTTTCTTCCTGGATGATTTTTTGATGTCATCCCACAATTCCTCTGTTTTTTGGTCATGGGTGTTCAATGCATCAAATCTATTCTTTAAATGGTCTCTACATTCAGGAAGGATATTATCAAGGTCATATTTTTGTGAACTTGAACTTGCATATGAGTTTATGGTCTGTTCCACAATCAGCTTCTGGCCTTGTTTTGGTTGAAGATATTGAACTTCTCCATCACCTCTTGCCACTGATGTAGTCAATCTGTTTTCTTTGTATTCCATCTACTGAAGTCCACATGTATAGTCATTGCTTATGTTGTTGAAAAAAGGTGTTTGCAACAAATAAGTAAAAGGTATTTGCAATGAATAAGTTGTTGGTCTTGCAATCATGTGATCTCCAGAATTGGTCTATGTTCATCCATTTCAGGAGGTGGCATATGATCAAGAACCAATGGTATTGAAGGAAGAAGTTGAAGATGCACTGAAAGAACTGGCTAAAAACAAGGCTCCAGGAATTGACATAATACCCACTGAGATGTTTCAACAAATGGATGCCCCACTGGAGGCACTCACTTGGCTATGCCAAGAGATTTGGAAGACAGCTACCTGGCCACCTGTCTGGAAGAGATCCATAATTGTTCCCATTCCAAAGAAAAGTGATCCTACAGAATGTGGAAATTATCAAACAATATCATTAATATCACATGCAAGTAAAATCTTACTGAAGATCATTCAAAAATGATTGCAACAGTATATTGAAAGAGAGCTTCCAGAAATGCAAGCTGGATTCAGAAGAGGATATGGAAAAAAGGATAACATTGCTGGTGTCAAATGGTTCTTAGCTGAGAGCAAAGGATACCAGAAAGATGTTTACTTATGTTTTATTGACTATGCAAAAGCATTCGATTGTGTGGATCATAACAAATTGTAGACAACATTGAGAAGAGTGGTAATTCCAGAACACTTGATTGTAAATCAAGCTGGCAAATCCCAAGTTCTTGGATCAAATGCCAAGCTGGAGGCTTTTACCAACTGACACGCTGCAAGGGCTGAGGAGCTCAAGGTTGGGAGGCAGTATACCTGCTGCTGACTCAAATGAATGATGACTCCAAGATCACCAGGCCGAATGGAGTATTATTTGCTCACAGATAGTTTCAGGCAGCACAACAGGATCCAGATCCACAGAAGAGTGTCTCATTTTCTCATAAATATATTGGAAGCAGGCCACACCCCTAGGAAAATTCTCTTCCAATGGGTTGGCTGCTCAAAACATACACATTTGATATCATCATGGGAATAACCTACCTCACAACTGCTTAAACCACTCAGAATTGTGATCCAGCCATTTTGACACACAACTCCAACTATCAAATATATTGAGCAAATAATCTGAGAAGCTGGATTATATGAAGGAGAATGTAGCATCAGGATTGGAGGAAGACTCAATAACAACCTGCGATACGTAGATGACACAACTTCACTTCTTGAAAGTGAAGATGGCTTGAAGCACTTACTGATGAAGATTAATGACTGCAGTCTCCAGTATGGATTACACCTCAATACAAAGAAAACAAAAATCCTCACAACTGATCCAATAAACAGCTTCATGATAAATGGAGAAAAGATTGAAGTTGTCAAGCACTTCATATTACTTGGTTCTACTATTAACACCACTGGAAGTGCAGTTAAGACATCAGATGACGTATTGCTTTGGGCAAATCTGTTGCAAAAGACCTCTTTCAAGTGATGAAGAGCAAGGTTATGTCCTTTAAGACTAAGGTGTGCCTAACCCAAGCCATGGTATTTTCAATCATCTCTTATGGACGTGAGAGCTGGACAATGAATAAGGAAGACTGAAGAAAAGTTGATGCTTTTGATTTGTGGTGCTGGAGAAGAATGCTTAGAGTGCCATGGTCTGCTAAAAGGACTAACAAATCTGTCCTCAAAAATGTGCAGCTGGAATGCTCCTTGGAAATGAGAATGGCCAGACTTTGTCTCACCTACTTTGGTCATGTTGTCAGAAGGAACTACTCCCTGGAGAAGGATATCATTCTTGGTAAAGTGGAGAGTCAACAAAGAAGGGAAAGGCTCTCAACAAGGTGAATTAACACAGTGGCTGCAATGGTGGTCTCAGGTATAGCAATGATCGTGAGGCTGGCACAGGATTGGGCAGTGTTTCGTTCTGCTGTGCATAGAGTCACTCTCAGTGGAGATGACTCGACAGCATCTAACAACAACAAGATTTTTATTGCATCTCTTCATCCAATATTCTGTTCTGGCTCCTGGGCTGTACTGTTTTTGCTTTCATGTTCTGGTATAATTAAACATAAGACAACTTGTGAAAAATAGGAGTACCGATCCTTTACCCAGAAGTCTTTGTCACTAAACATTCCATTAGGCTGCCAGTAATTTTCTCTCGCTATAATTCACTATCTCTATCTATCTATCTATCTATCTATCTATCTAT
>NW_006921692.1:9891279-9903443 GCF_000298275.1 Orycteropus afer afer
ATATATATTGCAAATGGCAACAGTTTAAATTCTGGCAGAGGTCTCCAATAACTATTCCCTAATGCTCTTCAGTTAAACTCCTTAGTGGATCCATTTCATATGGCCAGAAATTTTACATGCCTCATCCTAGAGTGAAGAGAGTGGGGTTGAGCCAGGAAACCAATATTCCCATTATTGAATTGCCTCTTGCAGATCACAGTCTCATCTATAGAGTCAAACTTTTGGGTAAAGAAATATTCCATGAACCACAGATTTCATTTAAAAAATTCTTCACTCAAGAAAAAGAAACGTGCCCATTTTTTTTTTTTCCTTTCTATTGATGGACCCATAAGTGTATAAACTTTTTCTATTTTCTCTCATCCTAAGAAATTCCTCTGTTGACCCATAATTCCACGCTTGTGTTACCTCTTTTCTCTGCTTCAGTCCACATACTCATTAGATTAGTCTTCTAACAGAATCTGCAGTTCCTAACCTCTCATTTGCTCCAGTCATTCCAGTCTGGCTTCCATTCCTACCACTCCATTGCACCTGATTTTATAAATTCAGCTGTATTCCACATTTTGTCAACTCCTTTGGTCATTATTCTCTGGTCATTTATTATTTTATTTGAAAGCAATACAAAATACAATTGAGCATTTTTTTTCCACTCTAGGAGGTGTTTTGTTATGAAATTAATCTTTCTGGTGGTTGAATGAAGACTAGCTTGAGTGGGGACAAAATGGATTCTGGGAGACTATTGGGAAAGCTGTTGGTGGTACTACAATTGATGACAGATGATAATAGTTTGTACTGGAATATTAGGAATGGAGATAGAGATAAGTCAATAGAGAAAACAATATTTTAGAAGTAAATTTGGCAGTTTTTGGAGACAGATAAGTTTGGTTCACTTTGGGATGACTAGGAATTGAGACCTCCAAATAAAGATACTAGATAGGCATTGCCTATATCAACAATTTCTGTGATGAGAAAAATTTTGAGATGGAGTTTATTTTGAGCATCATTAGTCTATGTATTGAAGTCATGGACTTGGATACTATCAGTTAAGGACAAAAGGGTATATTGAAAGAGAAATCTCAGCAAAAAAAACATGTTATAGCCTATAATGTATTCTATTTCTTAAATCACATAAAAAGATAGCTATAGAGTATATCTGGATATATAGGAAGTGACAAGATAATAACACTACAAGTTGTTATTTTTATTCTTTATCCCATGTGATGCATTTTTCTTTCAGTTTATGATGAGATTTAATGTAGTTGAAGGCACATAGGTAGTTGATTTTGTCACACCTGTCTCTATTTTTAATAATACATTTCAGTGGTAGTGAAGTCTTGCATGATGTATAAAGTCAATATGCATATAATAATGCTATATTTGATTATGATGATGTATTTGGATATAAATATCTTTCTTCTGTTTTAAAAGAAAAGTTTTGATATAGTTATAAAATTCATTTAGTGCTTTAATATCCAGAGCACCACATTCTTTTTTTCCCCTAAAATCTCTTTAGGGGCTTTTGAAATCCTTTGGCTTTAATGGTTGACATTTCAGTAAATAATAGATGTTTTATAACATGAACAAATAGATTTTTTAAAACATTAGAATAAATATATAATTTTAAGTTGGAAAACTGAAACAGTAACAAAATAAAAGTATACCATACTTGCATTGAGAAAAAATATATTTATATGCAGAAGTATGTTAATTTCAAAACATTTATAGTAAGGGAACCAGAAAATGAAAAATATCCCTTGTGTCATAGCAATTATATGCATTGAAATTTTATTAATAGTTTACTATTACTAATAAATATGGCCTAATAAGTTGAATATTCTTCTTTGGAATATGTTTTTCATAGGTGGAAAAAAGAGAGGTATATAAAAAACCCAAATAAACAAGAATTTTAGTAATCTTGCATATAGGAAACCAATTAATTACCCTGAAATCATTTTTTTTGTTGTTCTGGTGTCATCTTTTATTAACATAAACCTCTTTTCTGAATGAAAAATGAAGTAAATTATTGAATTTATCCAAGCCTTTGATATTTAGTTAGGAAGAAGGCAAGTGTTGTCATTGTTTTTTGATGTTAATTTATAGTTCAAATATATTTAATAATCAGATTTTCCAATTTAAATGTTTGAGGAGATGATAAATGACAAAGTAATTGAATGTGAATTGCTTTGGAATTTCTTATATTTAAATTCAAAATATTATGATATATATGCATTTTATTCATGGAAAGTATAGTCTAGAATTGATAATTTTTCTGGAAATGTAAAATTATATTGAAAAATCTATTTTAAAAAAATATTGCCAGAGATCCATTTATTGCATACTACATAATCCATGCATATTAAACAGAAATAAGTTTATTCACCATGTGTAAAATTCAAAACATCTACAACATCTCAGCTTTCCTATTATTATAATTAATAAAACAAATCTGTACAAACCAAATTTAAGTTTTTTGAAATTATAAAATACACACTTTAATCTTTTCTGAAATGTTGCCAAATGATGTTAGTTTTTTCTTACATTCCCTTCTAATGGCTTAATATTCTCAGATTATTTCTTAGATTTGTAATACACCTAAAATACTACACTTCAAAAAATCATTGTAAAGAATGAATTTTTATCTGTCTAAAACTAGTAACATTTTGAATTGGGTCTCTTCTGGAAGTTCCTTGGAGCTCAGGCATTTAGAGGAGGGGCCTGCTAACACAGGTTCTTTATAATAATTTTCCGCTTAAGCTTGTTGCTGTTTTTAGGTGCCATCCAGTTGGCTCTCACTCATAGTGACCCTATGTACAACAGAACAAAACATTGCCCAGTCCTGCACCATCCCCACAATCTTTGCTGTGCTTGAGCCCATCCTTGCAGTCACTGGGTCATTACATTTCCTTGAGAGTCTTCCCCTTCTTCGCTGATTCTGCACTTTACCAAGCATGGTATCCTTCTCCAGAGAAGAGTCCCTTCTGACAACATTGACCAAAGTAAGTGAGATGAAGTCTGGTCATTCTCGCCACCAGGGAGCAACATTCCATCTGTACTTCTTCCAGGACAAATTTGTTCCTCCTTCTGACAGTCCATGGTATTTTCAGTACTCCTTGCTAGAACTACAATTCAAAGGCATCAGTTCTTCTTCAGTCTTCTTTATTCATTGCCCAGCATTCATATGCAGATGAGGCAATTGAAAATACCATGGCTTAGTTTAGCAGCACCTTAGTTTTCAATGTGACATCTTTGCTTCTTAAAACTTTCAAGAGGTCTGAGGCAGCAGATTTCCTCAGTGAAATGTGATGTCTGATTTCCTGACTGCTGATTCCATGGGTGTTGACTGTGGATGCAATGAAATGAAATCTCTGACAACTTCAATCCTTTCTGTGTTTATTATGATGTTGCTTATTGGTCCATTTGTGAGTATTTTTATTTTCTTTATGTTGAGGTGTAATCCATACTGAAAACTGTAGTGTTTGATCTTCATTAGTAACTGTTACAACTCTTCTTCACTTTCAGCAAGCAAGGTTGTGTCTTCTGCATTTTGCAGGTTTTTAATGGTGCTTCTTCCAATCCTGGTGCCAAATTCTTCTTCATATAGTCCAGCTTCTCAGATTATTTGCTGAGCATACAGATTGAATAAGTATGATGAAAGGATATAACCCTGACACACATCCTTCCTGATTTTCAACCACATAGTATCCCCTTATTCTGTTCAAATGACAGCCTCTTGGGCAATGTACAGGTTCCTCATGAGCATAATTAAGTGTTCTGGAATTCCCATTATTTACAATATTAACCATAATTTGTTATGATCCACATAGTCAAATGCCTTTGTATAGTCAATAAAACACAGGTAGACATCTTTCTGGTATTCTTTGCTTTCAGCTAAGATCTTTCTGACATCAGCAATTATATCCCTCATTGTACGTTTTCTTTCTGAATCCAGCTTGCATTTCTGGAAATTGCCTGTCAATAGATTGCTGCAACTGTTGAATTAATTTTGCCAAGATTTTACTCATGTGTGATATTAATGATATTGTTAGATAATTTCCACATTCTGTTGGATCCCTTTTCTTTGGAATGAGCACAAATAAGGATCTCTTCTAGTCAGTTGGTCAGACTGGTGTTTTCCAAATTTCTTAGATATAGAAAAGATAGATATAGATATGGATGAGTCTTGCATCTGTTTGTGGAAACATCTCAATTGTCTGTTTCTGGAACCTCATTTTTTGCTAGGATATCTGGTGGTGCTGTGGCTAAAACATTGGGCTGCTAATCAAAAGGTTGGTAGTTCAAACTCACCAGCCACTCCACAGGAGAAAAATGATGTAGTGTGTTTCTATAAAGATTTACAGCCTTGGAAAATCTATGGAGCAGTTTTACTCCATCATATAGTATTGACTGTGGGTTGGAATTAACTCAATGGCAGTGGGTTTAGTTTAGTTTTGTTTTATGACAGTGCCTACAGTACAGCTTGAATTTCTTCCTTCAGTACCAATGGTTCTTGTTCATATACTGCCTCCTGAAATGGGTGAATGTGAACCAAGTCTTTTTGGTTCAGTGACTCTGTGTTCTTTTAGCCTTTTAATGCTTCTTGCATCATTCAATAATTTGCGCACTGAACCCTTCAATATTCTACTCAAGGCTTGAATTATTTCTTCAGTTCTTTAAGGTTAAGAAATGCTGAGTGTGTCCTCTTCTTTCAGTTTTCTAACTCCAGACCTTTGCACATTTCATTATAATACTTGACTTTGTCTTCTTGAGCCACCCTTGAAATATTCTGTTCATCTCTTTTATCATTTATTTCATTCATTTTAGCTACCCTATGTTCAAGAGTAAGTTTAAGAACTCCTTATGACCTCCATTTTGGTCTTTTCTTTCTTTCCTGTCTTTTTAATGATTTTTGGTTTCTTCATGTATGATGTCCTTGATGTCATCATCCTCTAACTTATCTTGTCTTCAGGCTTTGGTATTCAAAGTGTCATATCTAATGTTGAGATGATCTCTAAATTCAGATGAGATATATTCAGGGTTGTACTTTGGCTCTCATGGTCTTGCTTTAATTGTCTTCAGCTTCAACTTGAACTTGCATATGAACAATTGATAGTCTGTTCCTCAGCTGGCCCCTGGCCTTGTTTCGACTGATGATGTTGAACTTCTCCAATGCCTGTTTCCACAGATGTAATTGATTTGATTCCTTTGTATTCCATCCAGTGAGGTTGCAAAAAGGGCAGATGGAATCACCATCAGCAGCCCAAGGCTCATTCCTATGAGGCTGCCACTCTTTAACCTTTTTACCAATTCTGACATCAATAATCCTTCCCTCTGCACTCTACTTTTTTGTTGGGTTCGATACTTCATTGCAATGGCCACACAAGACTCACAGACAATACTCACAATTACTTGGATTTATTAGGGAATCAACAGGTTAAAATTCAGTTTCAGGAACACTCAGGATGCAATTCTTCTATCAAGATGTCTCACTTCAGCTATACCTGAAGGCACACCACTTTTTGGCCCTTGGCCTCTCAGCCTGGCCTCCACCCTGCTCAGGCAAGTGTTATAAAGCCTTTTTAACTCTGCTAGTAGGTGCACCTAGGTGCAACCCACTCTGCCAACAAGACTTCGGCCCAAGGCACTTCTTAGTTTTCTTACTCCATGGGCCAGAAAGCTTTGTATTCTGTCTCATGCTGGTCTCCCCATTTTGCTGCTGCCATCTCTCTGCTGCTCTCTCTGACAAAGAGGTCTAGCACAGGGATCTCTGTTCCAAGGATGCACTCCCCTTCTGACTTTTCTCTGTCTTGATGATACTGAGATCCCCTCTTTCTGTCTCTGTTGTTGTTGTTGTTATGTGTCGTCGAGTCAGCCCCGACTCATAGCGACCCCTCCTTGGGTTTCCGAGGCAGTATCACTATGGAAGTAGGATTGCCCAACCTTCCTTCCGAGGAGTGGCTGGTGGGTTTGAACTGCCAGCCTTCTGGTTAGCAGTCAAGTGCTTTAGCCACAACTTTCTGTCCCTAGGAAGACTCATTTTAAACCTAGCGAGATGTCAAAACTGATCATTTCCTACATTAGATTTCCATACACCTTATTTGCATGGTCGCATCTCAGCAAGGATGCCATATACCCTATTTACATTACTAACAAGCTATCCAATCCCTTTGGTGGGCCAGAAGCACCTTACATTTACATAGTTGCACCAAGTCATCTGATAGGAGTCACAAAGGCCATGATAAGAAGAGTCATATTAAGTATTTCACTGTACCACTGAGGTCCATGTGTACAGTAGCCATATATGTTGTTGCAAAAAGGGTATTTGCAATGAGAAAATCATTGGTCTTGCAAAATTATATCATGTAATCTCTTGCATCATTCCTATCATCAAGGCCATATTTTCCAGCTAGTCCCTTGGAGAAGGACATCAAGCTTGGTAAAGTAGAAGATCAGTGAAAAGGAAGAGGATTCTCAACAAGATGGATTGAAACAGTGTCTGCAACAATTGTCTCAAACATAACATTTGCGAGGAGGGTGCAGTACCAGGCAGTGTTTTGTTCTGTTGTACAAAGGGTTGCTATGAGTAAGAACCAACTCTATGAAGAAAAAAAAAAAAAAATTAAACAGAAAATATGTATTCATTGCAGGTATGTTATGAAACTAGACTTAAAAATCAAATTTATTAGATTTTTTAATGGCATATTTCCTTCCTTCTGCTTTTTTCTGGGTTTTATTCTCTTACTAATGTTGAATTCTGATAGATATCTGGTTATAACTGAAAGAACCTTAGACACCTTAGTAGTTTTACTTCCTTTTCTGGTCAGAAATAGATACACATGGTAATTTACTTAAGTTGAGGCAGAAATTATGATTTTCTTGCTCAAAAGCCCCTTTTCACTCTAAGATACTGAAGTCCATATTTCCTAGGTAGATTGCAATTTTGTTTAGTTCTGTAAACTACCCCTATCCCCACCCAAAACTCCAATTCCCCCATTTCACCTAACACATCCTCCATTGCCTACATATGTATTTTATGGGGTAAATTAAATAAGGTGACTTCATTTCATTGGGGCCCTGGTTGCTCAGTTGTTAAAGCATTTGGCTGATAGCCAAAAGGCTGGCAGCTCTGTGAAGAAAGATGTGGCAATATGCTTCTGTAAAGATTTACAGCCTTGGAAACCCTATGGAGCAGTTCTGTGCCTTCTTAGATCACTATGAGTTGTAACTGACTGGATGACAGTGGGTTTAGGTTTTGGTTTTATTTCACTATAAGGTATTTTTTAAATAAATATATAGAAAGCAGGAGGTCATAACATCTATGATAAGCAATTTAGAAATGGTATATTAAAATTCAGTATTTTAAAGAATTCCTGAAGTATTTTTTTTACTGTGGTGAAATTTGAAGTAAAAAAGTAATTTTAAAGTGGGCATTTCAGACATATTTAGTACATTCATAGTGATGTGCAACCAGCATATATATTGTTACAAAATATTTTCTTTACCTTAAAAAAAAAAACGTCATATCCTTTAAATTAAGCTGTCACTCTCTATTTCCCTCATTCCCTACAATTATTATCCCCAGGCAACTTCCTTCCAATCTGCTTTAATGTGTGACATTTTGTGTCTTCTTTCACCTAGCATAGTATGTTCAAGGTTCCTCCACAGTGTAGTATGTCTCAGAACTTCATTCCTTGTTATTACTACATAATATTCTATTGTTTGCATATGCCACAATTTTTTTCCACTCATCTGTTGATGTACACTTAGGTAGTTTATACCTTTTAGCTATTGTGAATAGTATTGCAGTGACCATTAGGAATATTTGGTTCAGAACTTGTTTTTGGTTCTTTGCATATATATCTATGGGTAAATGGAAATTCTGTACTTAACTTTTTTCAGAAAATTACCAAATTCTTTTCTACAGTGGCTGTAGTATTTTACATTCTCACCAGAAATGGACAAATATTTCAATTTTTCCACATCCTAGCCAACACTTTTTATTTTCCAGTGTTTTTTTAAAGTTTTTTTTTTTACAATCATCCCAGTGAGGTTGAAGTGTTATCCCATTGTAGTTTTGCTTTGTATTTTCTTAGTGACTAATGATGTCAAACGTCTTTTCATATGCTTGTTGGCCAATTGCATATCTTCTTTGTTGAAATATGTATTAAAGTATTTTGTCCATTTTAAAATTGGATTGTTTGTCTTTTGGCTGTTGACTTGTAAAAGTTCTTTGTATTCTGAATACTAGATCCTTATCAGATGAAACCCCTTTCTATTCCTAAGCCTGAATATTTTACAAAATTGAATGAAATGAAAAACCCAAACAATAACTATATAGAAAAATCTATCTGGCTAATGTTCTGTTTATAAAATGGAAGGTTCATATTTTCATTAATGGAATATGCAAAATGTGCAGGAAAAAGAGAATGTAACATACTGGACAGTAGTGTACCCACCACTGAGTTTAGAGTTTAAACCATACTTGCATTATTTTTAAAGAAATAAAATATTACAGACTGTTGTGCAGTGAATTACTTCATATGGCTCTTCTAGCCATGGGCTTTGTGACTTCCACCAGATGACTGGGTAGAACCATGCAAATGTGAATTGCTTGTGGCCTTCCTAGGGGATTAGATAGCTTGTTAGTGATGTAAATAAGGTACACAACATTTTTATGGGGGTTAGGACTATGGAAATAAGGTATATGGAATCCTAATATTGGGATTGGTCAGTTTTGTCATCCTGTTTGGCTGAAAATGAGCTTTCCCAGAGGCAGAAAGAGGAATCTCACTACTGTGAAGAGAAGGAAAGATATAGTACGTCCTTGGACTCAAGGTCCCTGCGCTAAGACAGCAGATGGACCTGAGATCCCTGTGCTGAGACAGCAGACAGTTGGTGGAGAGGCAGTGGAGAGTCAGCAGAGATAGTGGCAACAGAAAGAGGATGAGACAGAGCAGTGAGCTTACTGGCCCATGGAGCGAGAAAGCTGAGTGCCTTTGGGCAAGAGGCTTTGTAACTTAGTGGGATGCACCTAAGTGCCTCTATCAGCAGAGCTAAAAGAGTTTTGTAACACTTGCCCAAGCAGGGCAAAGGCCAGGTCAAGAGGCCTGAGAGGTGTACCTGAGGCCATAGCAGAAAGGAGAGTGTCCTGATCAACGAATTGCCTCCTGAGCATTCCTGAACCTGAATTGTAATCTGTTACCTCCCGAATAAACTTCATAATCATAAGCATTGTCTGTGAGGTCTGTGTGGCCATTGCAACAAATTACCCAACCCAGCAGAGAGTAGTGAGTATTGGAGGAGGGAAAGTTGGTGTCAGAGTTGGTAAAAAGGTTGGAGGGTGGCAGGATGTCTGACTTCAGCCTCATAAGAGTATGCCTTGGGCTGATGAGGGTGATTCTGTTTTCCTCTCATAAGGGTGGAGAAGATCAGAGGAAGATGTCACCCTCATGTCCTTTTTGTATAGATACATTTGATACCACCTTCAAGGCCCCAATTTTCTCCACCTCTCTTTAAGAGTCACTATAGTCCTGAATTTGTGTTTGTCTTCTATGCATACTTTTTTATTGTAATTATTTTAAATTGTGATTTGGGTGAAAATTTACAGAGCAAATTCATATTTGATACAACAGTTCATACACATTTTGTTTCATGACATTGGTTAAATCCCCATAATGCAATAACTCTCTTCCACTTCTTCCCTGTGATTACCTTTTCCCTGTGTCCTTCTTTTCTATGCATTACTGCTCTTTGAGCTATCTTCCTGTGCAAATACTGTTCTTCTGATCTCCCATGGTTGATTGTTCTAAGGAGTGTACCTACCTGGTGTAAATGTTCACCTTATACAGCTGTGAATTGTTTGACTGGAAGCCACAGAGTGAGTTCAATTTCAGGACTGAAAGGCAACTAGGGGCCATAATCTTGGGGGTTTCAGCACTATCTATCAGTCCAGTAAGCCTGATCTATTTATGATTTTGCGTTTCATTCCATAACTTTTTCTGTTACTCTATCTAGAATCACCTAATTTAATCATACTGAGTGGTTGTTACAGGTAGCCAGGCACCATCTGGTTCTTCTAGTCTCATGGTCATGTAGGCTGAGGTTCACATGGTCCACTAGTCCCTTGGACTAATTGTTTCCATGAAGCTTTAGTTTTCTTCATTCTTCTTTGCTCCAGTCAAAGATTGTTGCATCTAGATGGCTGCTTGCAAGCTTTTAAGACCCAGCCGCTACTCACCAAAGTAGATACAAAAACAAACAAACAAATTCACTGCCATAAAGTCAATTCTGACTTGTAGCGACCCCCACTGGGTTTCTGAGGCACTAAATCTTTATGGAAGTTGATTGCTCCATCTTCCTTCCACACAGCAGCTGGTGGATTTGAACTGCCAACATTCTGATTAGCAGTCACATGCCTCAGGCACTACATCTCCAGAGCTCCTTGTGGGCAATGTAGAAGTAGAATGATGTTTTTGTGTAGTATGATATGTCAGTTGAGCTAGATGTCCCTCTCGAACGTGGTTCCAAGCCCATGGACCTAATGACTCATTCCCTTAGGGTGTATGGTTATGTGTAAGAAGTTATTATAACTTTTCCCCAATGTTAGTTGTTGTTAGGTTTTGAGTTGATTCCAACTCATAGCGACCCAATGTTTAAGAGTGAAATCCTGCCCTATCTTGTGGGATTCTCAGAATCTTTGCTGTGCTTGAGCCCATCATTGTTGCCTCTGTCAATAAATCTCATTAAGAGTCTTCCCCTTTTTCTCTGACCCTCCAATTTACCAAGCATGATATACTTCTATAGTGACTGGTCCTTTCTGACCACATGACCAATGTATGTGAGATGAAGTCTGGCTATTGTCACTTCTAATGAGCATTCTAGCTGAAATTTGTCCAGAATAGATATCTATATTCTTCTGGCAGTCCATGGTATTTTCAGTATTGGAAAACACCACAAATCAAAGACATTGATTCTTCTTGAGTCTTCCTTATTCATTGTCCAGCTTTCACATGCATATGGGGCAATTGAAAATACCATGGCTTGAGTCAAGCACATTTTATTCTTCAAAGTGATATCTTTGCTCTTCAACACTTTAAAGAGATCTTTTGCAACATATTTGCCTAGGACAATAAGAAGTATGATTTCTCGATTGCTGCTTCCATGGATGTTGATTGTGGATCCAAGTAAAATGAAATCTTTAACAATTTGAATATTTTCTCCATTTATTTTGATGCTGCTTATTGGTCCAGTTGTGAAGATTTCTGTTTTTTTTATGCTGAGGTAATCCACAATGAAGACTGTAGTCTTTGATCTCCATCAGCAAGTGCTTCAAGTCCTCTTCACTTTCAGCAAGCAAGAGTGTGTCATTTGCATATCACAGGCTGTTAATGAGTCTTCCTCCAATCCCAATGCCACAATCCTCTCCAACTTCTTGGATTATTAGTTCAGCATACAGATTGAATAAGTATGGTGAAATGGTACAACACTTATGCATGCCCTACCTAATTTTAAACCATTTGGTATTCTCTTGTTCTCTTCATCTCTTGGTCTATGTACAGTTTCCTGATGACAACAATTAAGTGTTCTAGAATTCCCATTCTTTGCAATGTTATCCAAAATGTGTTATGATCCACACAGTTGAATTCCTTGCATGATCAATAAAACACAGGTGAACATCTTTCTGTTATTCTTCATTTTCAGCTAAGATCCATCTGGCATCAGCAGTGATATCTCTTAATCCACATCCTCTTCTCATAGAGTAGCAGGACAGAAGAGCAGGAGAAAGGGGATAAAAGCCTTGAACCCGGACAGAAGAGCAATCAGCCGAAGGGATTAGGTGAGGAGGGGAAACTCAGGCCCGCCCAGAGTAGCAGGCCAGAAGAACAGGAGAAAGGGAATAAAAGCCTTAAACCTGGACAGAAGAGCAGTCAGCCCCAGGGTTACAGGTGAGGAGAGACAACTCAGGGATGCCCAGAGTAGCAGGCTGAAAGAGCAGGAGAAAGGGGATAAAAGCTTTGAACACGGACAGAAGAGCAATCAGCTGAAGGGATTAGGTGAGGAGAGGAAACTCAGGCCCGCCCAAAGAAGCAGGCCAGAAGAGTAGGAGAAAGGGGATTAAAAGCCAGGAAGCCAGACAGAGGAACAGTCAGCCACAGGGACCCAGGTGGGGG
>NW_006921692.1:9906854-9913622 GCF_000298275.1 Orycteropus afer afer
CTGCGAAGGAACTGTTTCAAGTGCTGAGGAGCAAGGATATCTCCTTGAGAACTAAGGTGCGCCTGACACAAGCCATGATATTTCCAATCGCCTCATATGCATGTGAGAGCTGGACAATGAATAAGGAAGACCAAAGAAAAGTTGATGCTTTTGAGTTGTGATGCTGGTGAAGAATGCTGAAAGTACCATGGACTGCTAAAAGAACTAACAGATCTGTCTTGGAGGAAGTGCAGCCAGAATGCTTCTTGGAAGCAAGAATGGCCAGTCTTCGTCTCACCTATTTTGGTCATGTTTTCAGAAGGGACCATTCCCTGGAGAAGGATGTCATGGTTGGTAGGGTGGAGGGTCGATAAAAGAGGAGAAGGTCTTCAACAAGATGGATTGACACGGTGGCTACGATGATGGGCTCAAGTATAGCAGGGATTGTGGGGCTGGCAAGGGATCGGACAGTGTTTCGTTCTGCTGTGCATGGGGTCGCTATGAGTCGGAAACGACTCGATGGCACTTAACAACAACAACAACAACAACACATCCTCTTCTGAATCCAGGTAGAATTTATGGAAGTTTCCTGTCAATATACTGCTGCAAGCACTTATGGATTATTTTAGCAAGATTTTACTTGCATGTGATATTAATGATATTGTTTCATAATTTCTGCATTCTGTTGGATCACCTTTTTGGAATGAGCACACATAGGGGTCTCTTCCAGTCAGTTGCCAGGTAGTTGTCTCCCAAATTTCCTGGGTAAACAAATAAGTGCTTTCAGAGAGTCACCTGTTTGTTGAAGCATCTTATTGGGTATTCTGTCAATTCCTGGAACATTGTTTTTCACCAATTCCTTCAATGGAACTTTGACTTCTTCCTTCAGTAACATTGATTCCTGAACGTATGTTACCTTCTGAAATTATTGAATGCCAACCAATTCTTTTTGGTACAGTGACTGTATATTCCTTCCATCTTCTTTTAATGCTTCCTGCATAGTTCATTTTTTTTTTTCCCCCATAAAAAACTCAAACCAAACTCACTGCCATTGAGTCGATTCTGACTCATAGGTATCCTTCAAAATTGCAACTGGTGGCTTGAATTTTTTCTTCAGTTCTTTCAGCTTGAGAGAGAAATGCTAAGCATGTTATTCACTTTTGATTTTCTAACTCCAGGTCTTTACATTCAAGAACAAGTTTCAGAGTCTCTTCTGATATGCATTTAGGGCTTATCTTCCTTTCCTGCCTTTTTAATGGCCCTTTTCTTTCCTCATTTATGATGTTCTTAATGTCATCCCAAATTTGACTAATCTTCAGTCATTTGTGTTTAATGTGTCAAATCTGTTATTCAAATAGTCTCCAAATTCAGGTGGCATATACTCAAGGTCATATTTTGGCTCTGTGGATTTGTTTTAATTTTCTTCATATTCAATTTGAACTTGCATATGAGCAATTGATGATCTGCTTCACAGTTGTCTCCCAACCTTGTTGTAATTGATGATATTGGATTTCTCTATCACCACTTTCTACAGATGTAGACAATTAGATTTCTGTGTAATCCATCTGGCAAGGTCCACATGTACAGTTACTGTTTATATTGCTGAAAAAAGGTGTCTGCACTGAATAAGTTGCTGGTTTTGCAAAATTCTATGATGCTATCTGCAGTATATTTCCAATCACCAAGGCCATATATTCCAACTACAGATGATTCTTCTTTGTTTCCAACTTTTACATTCCAGCCACCAGCAATTATCAATACATCTTAATTGTATGTTTGGTAAATTTCAGATGGCAGAAGTTAGTAAAAATCTTCAATTTCTTCAAATTTTTCTTCTGTTAAAAAAAAAAAAAAAAGATCCCAAGTTCACTGCCGTCTAGTCAGATCCAACTTACAGCGACCCCTCCTTTGGTTTCCAAGGCAGTATCACTATGGAAGTAGATTTCCCAATCTTCCTTCTGAGAGGTAGTTGGTGGGTTTGAACTGCCAGCCTCTGGTTAGCAGTCAAACGTCTTAGGCCCTAGCCACCAAAGCTTCCTTTCTTCAGTAGTTGGTGCACAAATTTGAATAATATTCGTGCAGCTGATCTTCTATCACTGACAGCATTGTACTTCAGGACAGATCTTGAAATGTTCTTTTTGATGATGAATGCTATGGCATTCCTTTTAAACTTGTCACTTCTGTCATAGTAGACCATATGATTGTGTGATTCAAAATGACCAATATCAATCCACTTCCACTCACTAATGCTTAGGATATTGATCTTTATGTGTTTCATTTCATTTTTGACAGCTTCTAATTTTCCTATATTCCTATTTCATATATTTCAAGTTCTGATTATTAATGGATGTTTCCAACTGTTTCTTCCCATTTTAGTCATGGCCCATCAGCAAATGAAGGTCTTGAAACTTTACTCCATCCACATCATGAAGGTTGACTCTACTTTGTGGAGGCAGCACTCCCCTGGTTGTATTTTGAGTGCCTTCTGACCTGAGGGGTTCATCTTCTGGCACTGTAACTGACAGTGTTTCACAGATCTTCATAAATTTTCTCAGCAATATATCAGACAGTGTTTCACTGCTATTCATAAGATTTTAAGTGGCAAATTCTTTCAGATATGGGTGGCTTTTCCTTCTTCCCAGTTTGTCTTAGTCTGGAAGCTCTGCCAAAACCTGGGTGACCATGCTGGTATTCGAAATACCAGTGGCATAGCTTCCAGCCTCACAACAGCACACAAGCCCCCACAGTATGACAAACTAAGAGATAAATGATGGTTGTCCAGTTAGCTCTATTATATATTTGGACACTCTTTTAGCACATACAAATACAAGTATAAATATCATCTGCTCTGTTCTGTGCCATTCTTATAATCCTTGCTATGCTTGAGCCCACTATGGAGCCACTGTGTCAATCCATCTCATTTAGGTTCTTCTTGTTCTCTGACCCTCTGCTTTACCAAGCATAATATCCTTCTCCAGGGACTGGTTCCTTTTGACCACATGACCAAAGTAGGTGAGATGAAATCTGGCCATTCTCACTTCAAAGGAGCATACCAGCTGCACCTCTTCCAGGATAGATATTTTCACTCTTCTGGCAGTCCACAGTATTTTCTTCATTCTTCACTGACACCGTAATTCAAAGGCATCAACTCTTCTTCAATCTTCCTTATTCATTGTCCAGCTTTCACATGCATAAGAGGTGACTGAAAATACTGTGGCTTGGTTTAGGCACACCTTAGTCTTCAAAGTGACATCTTTGCTCTTCAACTTTTTATAAAGGTCTTTTGCAGCAGATTTGCCTCCTGTAATATGACCTCTGATTTCTTGACTTCTGCTTCCATGAGTGTTGTTTATGGATCCAAGTAAAATTAAGTCTTTCACAACTTCAATCTTTTCTCCATTTATCATGATGTTCCGTTTGGTCCAATTGTAAGAATTTTTGTTTTCTTTATGTTGAGGTGTACTTCATACTGAAGACTGTAGTGTTTGATCTTCATCAGTAAGTGCTTCAAGTCCTCTTCACATTCAGCAAGCAAAGTTGTGTCATCTGCATATCACAGGTTGTTAATGAGTCTTCCTTCAATTGCCATGCTGCATTCTTATTCATATAGTTCAGCTTCTTGGATAATTTGCTCACCATACAGATTTAATAAGTATGGTGAAAGGTTAACCCTGATGTACACCATTTCTAATTTTATTATTGCTATGATCACACACACACACACACACACACATATTACTTTTATTGTGGCAAAAACATGCAAAACAAGACATTCACTAATGTAACAACTTCCACATTTACAGCTCAGGGACTTTCATGACATTTTTCATTTTATGCTACCACTATTGCTAACCTTTTCCAAATATTCTACCACCATTAGCATAAATTCAATGCCCTGCAAACAAAAACTCCACCTCTCCCCACCCCTGTAACCACTAATAATCTTTTTTGTCTCTCTCTCTCTCTATACACACACACACACACACGTATACCTGTGTGTGTACACACATGCACACACACATGTATATACACACACATGCACAGAAAAAAACCCAAAACCCCAAATTCACTGCTCTCGAGTCAGTTCCAACTCATGGTGACTTTTCCTTGTGTTTCCGAGGTGGTATCTCTGTGGAAGTAGATTGCTCAGTCTTTCTTCTGAGGAGTGGCTGGTGGGATTGCACTGCCAGCCTTAAATGTATGTGTGTGTGTGTGTGTGTGTATAGATAAATATATATGGAGATATACATATATATATCTCCACCACTAGTTTGTCATTTTGTGGTGGCTTGTGTATTGCTGTGAGGCTGCAGACTATGCCACTGATATTTCAAATACCAGCAGGGTCAACCATGTTGGACAGGTTTCAACAGAGCTTCCAGACTAAGAGAGACTTGGAAGATGGAAGAGGCCATCCACTTCTCAAAGAATTGGCCAGTGAAAACCCTATGAATAGCAGTGAAACACTATCTGATATATTACTGGGAAATTTTATGCATAGACCTGAAACATAGTCTGATGTGGTGCTGGAAGATGAGCCCCTCAGGTCAGATGTTGTTGTTGTTGTTGTTGTTATGTGTTGTCGAGTCAGACTTGACTCATAGTGACCCCTCCTTGGGTTTCTGAGGCAGTATCACTATGGAAGTAGATTGTGCAACCTTCCTTCTGAGGAGTGGCTGGTGGGTTTCAAACTCCAGCCTTCTGGTTAGCAATCAAGTGTCTTAGGCACTATGCTACCAGAGCTCCTCCTTAGGTTGAAAAGCACCCAAAATACATCTTGGGAAGAGCTGACTCCTCAGAGTAGGGGCGACCTTAATAATGTGGATGGAGTAAAGTTTTCAGGACATCAATTTGAGGATGTGGCATGACACAAAATGAGAAGAAACAGCTGCAAACATCCATTAATAATTGGAACATGGAATGTATGAACTATGAATCTAGGAAAATTGGAAGTTCTCAGAAATGAAATGGAATGCATAAAGATCAATATCCTAGGCATTGCATGAAAGCTGAAATGGCCATATGATCTACTATGCTGAGAATGAAAAATTGAAGAGCAATGGTGTGGCATTCATCATCACAAATAATGTTTCAAGATCTATCCTGAAGTACAATGCTGTCAGTGATAGGATAATATCTATATGCCTACAGGGAAGACCAGTTAATACTACAATTATTCAAATTTACACACCAACTACCAAAGCCAAAGATGAAGAAATTGAAGAACTTTATCAACTTTTGCTGTCTTAAATTGACCAAACATGCAATCAAGGTGTGTTGATAATTACTGGTGATTAGAATGCAAAAGCTGGAAACAAAGAAAATCATTACTAGTTGGAATATACGGCCTTGGTGGGTTTAATGACATCCATTTTGTTTGTTTGTTTCTTTCTTTTCTTTTAACAGACTGTTTTCTTCATGTATGATGTTCTTGACATCATCCCACAACTCATCTAGTCTTCAGATATTGATGTTCAACAATCAAATTTATTCTTCAGATGGTCTCTAAATTCAGGTGGGGTATACTCAAGGTCATATTTTATCTCTTATGGGCTTTTGAAATATTTCTTCAGCTTCAAACTGAACTTGCATATGAGCAATTGATGTTTTATTCCACAGTCAGTTCCCGGTCTTCTTTTGAATAATGCTTTTGAGCTTCTCCATTGCCTCTTTCCAATTGCTTTAGCTACTCCATTAAAGTATTCCAGTAATATATCACACTGTGTTTCACTGCACTGGGCAAATCTGCTGCATAAGACCTCTTTAAAGTGCTGAAGAGCAAAAAGTGACTAAGGCATTTGACAGTTAACCAGAAGGCTGGCAGTTCAAACCCACCAGCCACTCCTCAGAAGGAAGGTTGGGCAATCTACTTCTGTAGTGATACCACCTTGGAAACCCAAGAAGGGATCACTGTGAGTCGGGTCCAACTCGATGGCACATAACAACAACAACAACCCAAGCCATGGTATTTTCAATCCCTTCATATGGTGTAGTGCCTAAGGCACTTGACAGCTAACCAGAAGGCTGGCAGTTCAAACCTACCAGCCACTCCTCAGAAGGAAGGTTGGGCAATATACTGCCATAGTGATACTGCCTCGGAAACCGAAGGAGGGGTCACTATGAGTTGAGTCCAACTCGATGGCAACTCGATGTTTGGTTTGGTTCATATGCATGTGAGAGCTGAACAATGAATAAGGAAAACTGAAGAAAAATTGATGCTTTTGAGTTGTGTTGGCAACGAATGCTAACAGTACCATGGACTACTAAAAGAACTAGCAAATCTTTCCTGAAGGAAGTGCAGCCAAGATGATCCTTGGAAGCAAGAATGGCCAGACTGAGTCTCACCTACCTGGGTCATGTTCTGAGAAGGAACCATTCCTTGGAGAAGAATATCATGCTTGGTAAAGTGGAGGGTCAACAAAAAAGAGCAAGGCCCTTAATGAGAGGGATTGACATGGTGGTTGCAATGATGTGTTCAGGTGTTGCAAGGATTGTGAGTCTGGTGCAGGACCAGGCAATGTTTTGTTCAGTTGTACATAGGGTTGCTATGAGTTGGAGCTGATTCGATGGCACCTAACAACAAGAACAGCATCACTTCTTTCCACATCTATTTTATTTCTCTGTGTTCTATCTGGTGAAGTCCATGTGTATAGTCACCATTTATCATTTTTTTCAAACTAAGATGCTTTTTCTTTGTTTCTAATTTTTGCATTCTGCATTAAACTGGGTTCTCTAGAGAAACAAAACCAGCAAAGCTTATATATATATATATATATATATATATATATA
>NW_006921692.1:9914284-9918383 GCF_000298275.1 Orycteropus afer afer
AGTCCTTGTTTCTGCAGCTGGCCATGTGGTCATAGCTGATATTCAGAACTACCTTCTTCCACCACCCATTCTGTATTTCCCTTGCCCTCAGCAAGCATCTCAGCTGGTCATGGTTCTTTGCCTGGGGAGGTGACCCAAACCTTCATTCCTGAAGGGTCTGGGCCATTAGCAGTCATATCAGAATTGGGTTGTTGTAATTTTCCATTGACTTTAATCACAGGGCATGGTAGTACTAAGAGACATCCTAAAGAATCCCCTGTATTCCAGACATATTCTTCTTTACTTCCATTATGTAAAGCCAATCCAATTTCCCCTTGATAATTAGGATCTATCACACTAGATAGTACAGTGATGCCCCTCTTTGTTGATCCAGAGGCATGAGGAAGCCAAAATGGCTGGGTGGCATTCTTAATTTCCAGTTCAATGCAATCAGTATTGTGTCTCCAGGTGGGAGTGTTCCTCCCTTTGGGACTAAGATCTCCAGACCCACAGATCATAGGGTAGCAGGGACAGGGAGCAAAAATTTTTTGAGTGGGTCACTAGGGATAATAGTGAGTGGTACCAATCCTGTTTCCACCCCTTGGTTCCTGAATCTGTGAATCCTGTCTACTGCAGAAACAGAGCCATATATTGGATGCTGGTTTAGAGCATATACAGCCTCCTAGAGAACATTGCCCCAACCCTTCAAAGTATTGCCACCTAGCTGGCACTGTAATTGTGTTTTCAGGAGGCCACAAAATTGTGGTCCAGCCAAGTTGACACACAGCTCCAACTATCACACATTCCAATGACCAGTAATTATGAATACACCTTGATTGCATGTTTGGTCAATTTCATACTGCAGAAGGTGATAAAATATTCCATTTCTTTAACTTTTGCTTTGGTGGTTGGTGTATAAATTTGAATAATAGTATGAACTTGTTTTTCTTGTAAGCATATTGATATTATCCTATCACTGACAGTATTATCCTTCAACTTTGAAATCTATTTTTGATGATGACTCTGATGCCATTCCTTTTCAATTTGTCATTCCCAGAATAGTAGACCATATGATTGTCTGATTCAAAATGGCCAATATCATCTCATTTCAGCTCACAATGACTAGCATAACAATATTTATGTGTTCCATTTAATTTTTGACTACTTCCAATTTTCCTACAGTCATATGTTCCATGTTCTGATTACCAACGGATGTTTGCTGCTGTTTCTTCCTGTTTTGAGTTGTTCCTCATCAGCAAATGATGGTCCTGAAAGCTTTACTCCATTCATATAATTAAGTTGACTCTGCTTTTGGGTTTGCTCTTGCCCAGTGATATATTGAATACCTTCCAACTTGAGGGGCTAGTCTTCCAGAACTACATCAGACAATTTCAGGTAGTTCAGTTTGTCAACTTGGTTGGGCCTGGTTGAGTGGCTGGGCAATTGGTGGTAGTTATTCCCCATGATGAGACTGGCAATCAACTCCATGGTGGGATCTACCACAAGCACCTGAGTAGCTGCCTTTGGGATATGGCCTGCTTCCTGTATATAATAAGCAGTTTTGGGAATGGTCTCTAGCTTATGGCATGTTTGGACCCTGCATGTAGCCATGTCATTGATCAACAGCCTGCTATGCTCTGCTGACCTTGGGACTTACAATGGACCTAAGTTAATGCCCTGCTGTGTGGTTTGGTAACATCGGGACTGTGCTTTTTTACTTGTCAACCTTGGGCTTCTCAGCCTCAGCAGCCAGCAGTTGTCTGAGTGAAGAAATACTTCTAGCTCCACTGGGCCGGGAGCAGGAGGCAGAGCTGGACCCCAAAGATGAGGGGCTTTTGCCCAGCCCCTAGAGCCTGACACTTTGAACTTGAACGTAAAGCCTCCAAATTGTAAGAATAAACTCCTGTTTGTTAAGGCCATCCCATTTGTGGTATATTCTTTTCAGTGTGGCACTAGGTAACCAGAACAAGGGCTATTCATAAAATTTTCCGGTAATATATCAGACAGTGTTTCAATGCTATTCAAAAGGTTTTCAGTGGCCAGTTCTTTCAGAAATGGATGATCCCATCCTTCTTCCCAGTTTGTCTTAGTTTGGAAGCTCCACTGAAACCTGTCCACTATAGGTGATGCTGCTCATATTTGAAATAACAGTGCAATAGTGTCCAGCCTCACAGCAACACATAAACCACCATAGTATACCAAACTGACAGGTGAGTATGGAATATAAAAATATTGATTAGTTTTTCCACTTTGCTAAAGAATGATGGTGGAATCTGGATTGGGATGGCATTACTTCTGTAGATTGCTTTGGATAGTATTATCATTTTCACAATATTAGCATGGTGTATTCTTCCATTTATATAAATCTCTTTTGGTTTCTTATAGTAGTGTTTTGTAGTTTTCTTTGTGTAGGTATCTTGTATCTCCGATTAGATTAATATCTAAGTACTTTATTTTTTGGGTAGTTGTGATAAATGGTGTTGTATTCCTGATTTCCTTTTCAGAGTTTTCTTTGTTAGTGCTGAGGAATCCTACTGATTTTCATCCATTGTCTCTTGTACCCTGCCACTTTGCTGGATCATATTATTAAACCAAACTCACTGCTGTCGAGTCGGATCTGACTCATAGTGATTCCTTCTTGGGTTTCCAAGGCAGTATTTCTATGGCAATAGATTGTCTAATCTTCCTTCTGAGGAGTGGCTGGTGGGTTTGAACTGCCAGCCTTCTGGTTAACAGTCAAATGTTATAGGCACTACATCACCAGAACTCCCTATTAGCTCCAGTCATTTTCTTGATGAGTCTCTGGATTTTCTATGTATAGGATCATATTACCTACAAATAGAGATAGTTTTACTTCTTCTTTGCCAATGTGGATGCCTTTTGTTTCCCTCTTTTGCCTTATTATCATGGCTAGGATTTCCAATACAATATTAAATAAAAATAGTGATAAAGGGTTCCCTTCTCTGGTTTCCATTCACAAGTGGAATGTTTTCAGTGTCTCTCCATTGATAATAATGTTGGCTGTTGGTTTTGTTTTGCATGCTCTTAATTATGTAGAGAATTTTCCCTCTATTCCTATTTTTCTAAATAGTTTTTATCAAGAACACATGTTGGATTTTGTCAAATGCCTTTTCTGAATCACTTGATTTGATCATGTGGTTCTTTTCTTTTGTTTTATTTATGTGGTAGATTATGTTAAGTTTTTTCTAACATTGAACCATCCTTGCATACCTTGTATGAATCCCTTTTGGTCATGATGTATTATTTTTTTGATCCATTGTTGGATTCTATTAGCTAGTATTTTGTTGGGAATTTTTACATCAATGTTCATGACATATATTACTCTATAATTTCATTTTCTTTGTGATGTCTTTGCCTGATTTTCATATCAGTGTTTTGCTTACTTCATGAATGAGTTCAGGAGTAGTCCGTCCTTTTCTATATTCTGGAATAGTTTGAGTAGAATTGGTATTAATTCTTGTCTCAATGTTTGGTAGAATTCTCCAGTGAAGCCGTCAGTACGAGAACTTTTTTGTTGTTTGTAATTTTTTTTTTATGTCATGTTCAATTTCTTCTTTGCAATGTATCTATTAAAATTTTCTACCTAAGATTGTGTTATTTTGGGTAGGTGATTTTCTTTTAGAAATTTGTCTATTTCCTCTATATTTTCAAATTTGTAGGAGGACAGTTCTTCGTAGTAGTTCATTATCCTTTTTATTCAGTAGGCTCTGCTGTGACTTCCTCTATTCATTTGTTATTCATATATGCATCTTCTTCTTTTCCCTTGTTAAATTTGCATTGATTTTCAAAATTATCAGTCTTTTCAAAGAACCTACTTCTAGTCTTGTTGTTTCTTTCTGTTGTTTCTTGCTTCATTTATTTCTGCTGAAATCTGTATTATTTCTTTTCTTTTTGTGACTTTTGTCTTCTTTGGCTCTTATTTTTCTAATTGTTGGACATGTTGGGTATAGATGTTGATGTTACCTCTTTCTTCCTTTTTGATGTGTGTTTGATGCTATATATCATCCTCTGAGCACTGCTTTTGCTGTGTGATGAAGATTTTGGTATGTTGTGTTTTAATTCTCTTTTGATTCAAGGGACTTCTATTTCATTTTTGATG